>NW_005195301.1:142646-253953 GCF_000372725.1 Emiliania huxleyi CCMP1516
CATCGCCTCTGCCCTCGCCGCCGCCACCGTCGCCGCCGCCCAGGCCGCTGCCGCCGCCTCCGTCCTCACTCTGGCTGTCGCCGTGCCGTCATCATCCGCATCTCCCACGCCGCCGCCGCGGTCCGCCTCGCTGTCGCCGCCGCCGCCCTCCACGTCGCCCTCGTCCTCGCCCTCGCCCTCGCCGCCCTATCCTTGCCGCCGCCGTCTCCGCCGCCGCGCTCGCCCTCCGCCACCGCATCCCCACCCTCGCCGTCGCCTCCGCCCTCGCCGCTGCCACCATCGCCGCTGCCGCCCTCGCCGCCGCCGCTGTCGCCGACACCGCCCTCGCCGCCGCCGCCCTCGCCGCCGCCGCCCTCGCCGCCGCCGCCCTCGCCGCCGCTCGACTGCCCGTGCCTCACCGCCTACTCGGCAGGCGTCAGCCTCGTGAGCGGCGAGGTGCAGGTCGTCGCGGCGGACGGCGTGAGCCTCGCGTACCCCGGCACGTACGGCCTCCACGGGTGCGACTCGTACGACAGCGGGCTCGAGCCGTCCTGCAACTCGACCAGCAACCCCGGCTGGTGCGAGCACGAGCGGTGCTACGTCGACCCGGCCGCGTGCAACACCGAGTACAACACGACCGCGTACGTGGTGGGCGCCACCCTGCACTCCTCGTGCCGTGCGTGCGGAGCAACGAGTTCGAGAGCTGGTTCTACCAGCCGCCGTCGCCGTCACCGCCGCCCTCGCCGCCGCCGCCCTCGCGTCGCCGTCGCCCTCGCCGCCACCCTCGCCGTTGCCGCCCTCGCGTCGCCGCCGCCCTGCCGCCGCCGCCCTCGCCGCCACCGTCCTCGCCGCCACCGTCACCGCCACCCTCGCCGCCGCCCTCGCCCCCACCACCGTCACCGCCACCCTTTCCGCCGCCCTCGCCGCCGCCACCTCCGCCGCCCTCGCCTCCACCCTCGCCGCCGCCGCCCTCGCCACCGCCACCGTCTCCGCCACCACTGTCTCTGCCGCCCTCGCCGCCGCCCTCGCCGCCTCCACCCAGGCCTCGCCCCCGCCGCCCTCTCCGCCGCCACCCTCGCCGCCGCCCTAGCCGCCGCCACCGTCTCCGCCCCCGCCCTCGCCGCCACCGCCCTCGCCGCCGCCGTCGGCCCCACCGCCCTCCGTGCCGCCGCCGCTGTCACCACTGTCGGCCAGGCAATGAACGACGCGTCGCCGTGCGTGCCTGACTACTGCGGCCAGGCAATGAACGACGCGTCGCCGTGCGTGCCTGACTACTGCGGCCAGGCAATGAACGACGCGTCGCCGTGCGTGCCTGACTACTACGGCCAGGCTATGAACGAAGATTCGCCCGCCGCCGCTTCGTTGCTGCCACTTCCGGCCCACCGCCGCCGTTGTGCCGCCGCCTCCGCCGCGCAACGTGCCGCCGCAGCCTTCACCGCCGCCACCGATGCATCCGCCGCCCTGTGCCGTCGACACTGCCGCCGCCGCAGCCCCCGCCCCTTCCTGCATCCTCTCCGCCCCCCCACCCCACCCCCCACAGACACACACACACCCCGCCGCCCTCGCCCTCGCCCTCGCCCTCTATTTATTCTCTGGCCCTCGTCGCCTGCAACACTCGCCCGAATTCTCTGGCCCTCGTCGCCTGCAACACTCGCCCGACATGAACCTTAGCCCGCTCCCTCGTTGCGCCGCCCTCCGCAGGCTCAACGTCCGAGCTTTGTCCCCCATCACTCTCCTCTCATTTCAGACCCCACACTCATGCGCATAGCTGTTCGCACTTCCGACCAATGCAGGCGCCTTGCCTCACCCCTCTCACGGGCGGCCCCCATTCTCTCTGCTCTGCAGGACGCGCGCCGAGAGGCGCTTCATGGTCAACTTCAATGAGAGCGAGGGCGAGTCGGCTTTCTTGGTTGTGAGATCAACAAAGGGCGTCTGGTTCGACAACCCCCACGTGTTCCATCGGAGCCTCGCAAAGGTGCCAATCAGCTTTTGTTTCGCGGAGGGGGCCCAGGTTCAGACCGAGCTCGGGCCAACGGCTTCCGTCAAGGTCGGTGGCTACTTCGCTTCCAGTGCGGAGTATGAGGAGTGGTATCAGCGCCGCCGCGCGAGCCTGACGCTGCCGCCTTCGCTCGGAGCTGAGGTGCGCACTTTTACGCCAGGATCGGCATTGTCCCTGCGGTGTCCCCGTCTCCAAACATTTACGTTTCTCCCTCGCGCAGGCGCTCGGCATCAAGAACGACGTCGTCGTGAAGGAGGAGGCCGCCACTCAGGAGGCCGCCTCCGAGGAGGCCGTCGTCGCCGAGGAGTCCGCCACCGAGGAGGCGACCATCAAGTCCGCCGCCGCCGAGGTGTCCGCCGCCGCGGCGCCCGTCGCCGAGGAGGCGCCCGTCGCCGAGGAGGCCGTCGCCGAGGAGGCTGCCAAGGAGATCGAGAAGCCGGCACCGGCCAAGACCGTTTCCAACCCGCCCGACAAGCGGCACATTGAGGTGGAGGACGACGAGTCGAAGTCGTGGAGGAAGAAAAACCGCCGCAAGCAGATCAAGCGGATTTTGGCGGGGCTTGTGGCCATGGCGAGAGAGTCCGAGGCCTGCGCCTCCCTCATTCTGGCGTGGTCGTCGCCGTCTTCGCGCCTCATCATAGCCGAGGTTCGCGTTTGCACGCCAGGATCGTCATCGTCCCCCCGGTCTCTCCGAACACGTGCGCATTCTCCCTCACCCAGGCGCTCGGCATCAAGAACAACGTCGTTGTGAAGGAGGAGGCCGCCACCGAGGAGGCCGCCTCCGAGGAGGCCGTCGTCGCCGAGGAGTCCGCCACCGAGGAGGCGACCATCAAGTCCGCCGCCGCCGCGCCCCCCCCGAGACCTTTTCCCCGGCACCCTTGAACCACAGGCGGTGCTCCTCTGCTCGCCCAACTACGTGAACCGGACCTCCCTCCCGCTCTGCGTGCCGGGCGAGCCCGAGAGCCAGCCGCTCGCCTTTGCCAAGGAGACCATGCTCTGGGCCTCGCCGGCCAACGCGGGCGCACAGGTGTTGGCCGACAAGATCGCCACCACTTTTGCCGGTCTCACCGTCTCCACCGCCGAGGCGCCTGGGTCAGCGACCCACATGCTGCTCTACCTCAACGAGGACAGCTTCAGCGACGAGCGGCTGGCCGAGCAGGTCAAGCAGGCGCGCCAGGACAGGCTGAAGATCGTCATGGCGCACGAGAACGACCCGGACCTCGGCGGCTGCCAGTTCTCGAAGTTTTTCGAAACCACGCCGCAGGAGCGGGCTGGTGTTGGGTCATTATGCTCTCAATCTCAGGCGCTTAATCTCCCCTCACCCGCGTACCCTCCCTTGCAGGAGCTCATCGCCGACGGACTCTACAAGGACCTCGCGCGCTCGTGCTTCCCGGGGCGCCACCACCCGGCGCGCGCTTTGTCTCTCTCCACATCTCGCCTTGCGCATCGGCGGGACTCACCAGCCAGGGCGCTCCGGTCCGCAGGTGTCGCTCGCGCTTCTGGCAAAGGACCTCGGCGCGACTCCCGCTCGGTCGGGCAGCGTCGCCAGGATGAGTCGCCTCTCGGCCAGCATCGCCGAGCACGGCAGCCGGCTCTTCCTCAAGATCAGCCGCCGCAGCTCTGCGACGGCAACCACCGCGGGCGACGGCACTGGAGGCGAGGCGACGGTCTCGGTGGACGCGGTGGAGGCGGCGGCCTCGGCGGAGGCGGCGCAGGAGCATGTTTGACTTCGGCGGCCGCACTCACGGCAGACGCCACAGCACACAGACGCCATCTTGAGCAATTCACATGAACATGAGCAGGGGCGCCAGCGACCCGCCAGGGAGGAGGGGTGGGAGGCGTTTGCCGCGTCGGCGATCCCCACGGGTCTGGGTCCAGTGATTGGGGCTTTCTAGGGAGGGGGATGATGCTCAGCAGAGGCGCCGTGGCCGTAGTTGCCTGCTCGAGGCGTCTCTCGCGCGCGCGCCGGCCAGCTGGCGGGCGGCCAGCGCTGGGGTCCTAGATTGGGAAGGGTTGAGGCAGAGGGGAGACGAAGAGGGTGCTGCGTGCGCACACCGCGCGTCGTTGCATCTACTTGAGCGTGCCCCGCGGGAGGTCTCCCACATTTTCCCTCGAAAAGTGTGCGAAAAGAATTTTACAACACTCTCTCGCACACGGAGCCACACGCACGATTCACACAACAGGCGCGGACGACGGCTTCTAATTTGTTGTAAAATTCTAATAGTGAAGCCGTCGTCCTCACAGAAGCCGCCGTCGGATTCGCAGTCAGAAGGCGGATGGTCGAATCCGCGAGCACCGTGGTGCTCGCCGAGAGCAGGACCATCCCCATCATCTTCCGACTCCATCCCCTCGCCCCCCCATCGCTCCCGCCGCGCCCCCCGCCGGCGTTCGTGGCGGGACTTCCCGCCCCCTCCCCCGCCAGCACCGCTCCGCAACTCCTCCAGGTCCTCCTCCCAGAGGAGCAGCCGCCCCTCCCTCACGCAATCCTCCCACCCTGGGAACGGAGCAGACCACGCCCGGACCCCACGCCCGGCATGCCGCACAACTCCTTCCGCTCCCCCGCCTTGAACTCCGCCACGAGCGCCGCGACCACCTCGTCACGCTCCTCGATCGAGAGCCGCCGTTCACGTGGCTGGGTTCACAGCGATTGTAGGAAATGACCACTTGACTGTCGCGGCCTTCCGACTCGCGCCTCCGGCCCTCCGCCTCACTGGCACTATTGTAGCCCTGGCCGGTGCGCGTTCTCTCACGGTGACCAAAACATGTCCACCTCAGAGGCACCTCCGGAGGCACGCCGCCGCACGCCGGCGACACAGCTCCAGCTGTCGAACTGACCCGCAGCTCCTCTCAGAGCGGGAACTGTATCGGACGCATGGCAGCTTGGCAGGCCGGTCATGACGCAGTCATTAGGGTGTTGTGTGCCGTCAGAGTGACTCTCTGTGTGTCAGGGATAGTCAGGGCCGTCCATCAGAGCTCCAGCAAGCTCGGAGACACCCCATTAGTGCGACTCGACCTCTTTGAGTCACTGCCTTCCCGGCGGGTTTGCTGTAGTGTGTAGAGCCTCTACAACAAACTCTACAGCAAAATCGCGCTCTACAGTGCTCTACATCTGCATCGCTCTGTCCCGCGCCGGATGTAGAGCTCTACAGCTCTACAGCGCTCTACAGCGCTCTACAGCGCTCTACAGCTCTACAGCTCTACAGCTCTCTACACTCTACATCCTCTACACCCTCCCTCAGAGCCTAAGCGACGACGGCTTGCGCAGGTATGTTGTTCATGTCCTTATCCGCCGCCACTTGGCTGCAGCAGCCAATGACGCCGCCCGCCTTTGCGAAGGGGCGTCTGGACGCGCTTGGCGGTTGACGCCGGCCCGCCACTGCGCCCAACCCCTGCCTAGACGAGTACAGCTAAAGAGTACCCGGGGCTCCCCATGCGGAGACCTCCGTGTGGGGGCCCGTGAACATCTTCAGCTTGTGAGCCAGGAAAAGGGTTGCACTGCGCCTCGTGCGTGCGCGTCCACCTCCGTCGAGGTCGACGCGTCGAGATCGGAGCGCATCACCGAGATGCCAGAGCCCGCCTTCGCCGACATGATTCCCCGCCGGATAGCTCGGTGAGTGGTGCCGTGGGGTTCTGTGCCGTCGCCCGAAAACGGAAAACCGGACACGGGAAATCGGTTTTCTCGGCTGGCCCGGGTACCCGGGTAGAGCTCTACGGCCACTTCGCTCCACAACACCTCCCGCCACCCCTGCCGTGTGTGATCCCGGCCTCACTGTCTTTCGATATTGCTCGCACATTCACTCGTGCGCGCTCTTACACAGCGATGGACGACGGCCTTGGCCTCATCGGCGACGACGGCTCGGGCCCCGCCGGCAGCGCCGCCGCACGGGGCCGGCGCAAGGCCAAGGCCAAGGCGCACGCGTTTGAGATCGTGAGGCCGTGGCCGTCCCTGCAGCGGCGGTGCGACCCCGGCGGGAAGCCGGCGCGGAGCGGCACCCTCGCGACGCACTGCTCGCTCCTGCTCACCTCGCTGCTCGAGCACCTGCACGCGCGCGAGCATCACGAGGCGATGGCGACGCTCGCGCTGCTCATGCGCGAGTTTTCGCGGCTGGCGGGCACGGTGGCGCAGGCGGGGCTGCTGCTGCTGCGGCTGTCGCACGGGGCGGAGCTGCCCGAGCGGCGAGTCCTGTTCCTCCGGCGGGTGGCACGCTTCGACACCGTCCACCGCCACGCGCTGCTCATGGAGCTGGCGCTGGAGGAGGCGCCGCCGCCGCCTCGCCTCCGTCTCCGTCTCGTCCTCCTCCTCCCCTGCCCTCACTCTCGCCGCTGCGTCGCCACCAGGCGCGGCGCGGGCAACACGAGGCGGCGAGCCAGGTGCTGCTCGCCGAGCTGTCCGACCGCCGCAAGAAGCGCCGCCAGCCCGAGGAGGCGCCCGCCGACACGGCCGCGGAGACGGGCACCGAGACGGAGGGCGAGGCGGCAGAGGAGGCGGCAGAGGCGAGCCCCGCTTGGGAGGGAGGGGCGGGGCGGAGGCAGGTTGTGCGGGGTCTGAGCCGCCTCGGCGAGGGCTGTAGGGCTCCGGGCGAGACGAGCGGCGCCAGCGCGCCCTCCTGCACGGCTTCGCCGGCCTGGCGCTCCACGGCGTTGTCCGCGCAAAGCTGCCTGTGGCGGCGGCGGCGACCCCTGCGGGCGGATGGATGGCGTTCGAGCTTCCGCCCGCGGGATGGAGCGCTCGTGGGGAACAGCCGCTGGCCGCCGCTGCTGCAGCCTCCGGCGATGGCGGCGGCGGCAGTGGCGGAGGAGGAGGTGGGTCGACCCTCGCTGCAGCAGCCGACGCTGAGGAGGGCGGCGGGGAGGAGGGCGGTGGTGCGGCGCCGAGCGGCGACGTCGGCAGTGCGGCGCCTCTGCTCGTCATGGGCGTAGAGCTGGACCGGCCTGTCCGCCTGCACGCGCGTCCCGCTCTCCCCGTAGGCGCGTCATTTGGCGCGCGCCAGGCGGGAGCTGCCCGACAGCACTCTGTACGCGGCTTGCGAGGCGGAGCTCGTCTCCCCCTCCGTCCACCCCCCCCTCCCGCTGTGCCTCCCTCCCCCCTCCCCTCCCTTCCTCGCCTCCCTCCCTCGCCTCGCTGCCTCTCCACCGCGGCCCGGGTGCGAGCAGGCGCAGCTGCTCTCGCACGCGGGACGGCTCGACCAGGCGCACGCAGTGCTGCTCGACGCCGCCGACGCGGGGTTGCGCAGCGCGCCGGCCGAGGAGATGATCCTCCGCTGGCTCGAGCGACACCAGCCGCACGAGCGCGCCGCTGCGTGGCTCGCGGCAGAGAGGCTGCTCGAGGCGGACCCGGCGTCGGACGTGGCGGAGCGGGTGCTGGACGAGATGGTGAGCGGCCGCCGAGTGTGTGGGGGGGGCGGGCATGCTGCAGGGGGAGGTGGCGGGGAGGGCGGGGAGGCGGGCCGGAGAGGGGCGAGGGGGGCAGAGAGGGTGCGGAGGGAGGCTGGGGAGACGTGCCATCCCCGCGCGCCTGCCGCCCACCACACCACTCGACCCGCGACACGCCACGGCACGCCGGCAACGACACGGCACGGCTCGCCGGCAACGCCTCCGCGGTCCGCTCTCAGGCCTTGGCCGCCGCGAGCCCTCTCCCGGCGGCGCCGGGCGAGGAGCTCCCCTTGCTCGGCCGGTTGCTGGCAATGAGTGCGGCGCGGGTCGAGGCGTTCGCTCGCTAGCCTCGATCGCTAGGGCCTCTCTCGCCGGGCTGCGTGCACTCAGCCTCTCTCGCATGGCGATTGGGTGGCGCCGGCATACCGTCGCGCAAGCTCCGGGCGATCTGCAGCCGGGTCAAAGCGCGCCCCGCCCTCCTGCCGCTCGTCAGGTGCGCGCGCACGAGCTTGCGGCGTGGCGGCGGCTGACGCGGTTGTTGCTGCGAGCCGGCGCGGGCGACGGCGAGGAGGGCGCGGAGGAGGGCGGGGAGGGCGGCGCCGCTTCCGCCGTCGCGGAGTGGTGGGGAAGCGTCTGCGATTGGTGGCCGCACTGGCCCTTTGAGGATGAGCGCACGCCCGACGAGGCGGCGCCGCCGGCCGCCTCGTCGCTGGTGCCGTTTGGAGTGCCAGGTCCGCAGTGAGCAGCCGCACCGCTCACTGAGAGGGGCACCTCCATGACATGTCCACGACATGTTCGTACAGGCAGCCACGGCGAGGCGGCCGCCGACGCGGCCGGCGCATTGGCGCGTGAGCGTGCCGAGTGCGCGTACGCATTGGTGGACGCGTTGCGCGCCGCTGGCAGCGAGCTGCTCGCGCCGACGCAGGCCGCGCTGCCGCGATTGCTCGCGCTCTGGCGTCGCGACGGCGCCAGAGATTGGGGCGCGGTGTTCCCCGCGCCCGCTCCGGTGCTCCTCCTGCAAGGCCCAAGCTCTGGCGGCGGCGGCGGCAGTGATTGGGCCCAGCTGGGGTCTTACAACAGCGATGCCGAGGCCGCTGAGGAGAGCGACGCGAGTTCGGTACACCGCCATCGGAAGCAACGGAGGAGGTAGCACCTCTACGTCAATCTCCGCCATCGGAAGCAACGGAGGAGGTAGCACCTCTACGTCAATCTCCGCCATCGGAAGCAACGGAGGAGGTAGCACCTCTACGTCAATCTCCGCCATCGGAAGCAACGGAGGAGGTAGCACCTCTACGTCAATCTCCGCCATCGGAAGCAACGGAGGAGGTAGCACCTCTACGTCAATCTCCGCCATCGGAAGCAACGGAGGAGGTAGTTTCCCAGGCAGCAACTCTACGTCAATCTGCGCCAGCGCGGTACCTTGTGTGTTCCTGGATGCACACATCCGTAAGCGTACATTATATGGATCGTGCGCCGGATTCGGTCTCCGATTGCGACTAAAAAGGCCGCGACGTCCGACGATTTATGTGTGTCGTGTGTTTGATGTGTGTATATTGTGACGTGACAGAGGAGAGCTCTGGCCTCTGCCTCTGGACAACCCCCGCGCGCCGCGCGCCCCCGTTGGCGTTGCGTTGGTTTGGTATATGAATTGAATCATGTGCCTCATCGGTCATGGATACGCCCATTCATACAAACCCCCAGATCTCGACGGCAACAATCTCAAAATCTTCGGACGAGGCGAGGCACGGATTGCCAAAGGTAGAGCTGGTGTTGCTCGATCCGTATGCCAGATTCGTGTCCAGCCAGAGCCCAAACATGCCTCCACCTCCCAGGCCGAGTGAGTCGCGCGCCGCCATGATGTAGTGGCTGTTGACTCTCGACCAGCGGTACACCTCGACTGTCGGGTACGCGCGAAAGAGGAAGGTCTCGCCCGTCCCTATAGTTTGGCCCGGACAGGCCTCAGGGAGCTCACATGCAGCCGAGCGAAGGGGCTGCACAGCGTCGTCCGTGCCGAAGTAGGCGAGGCGCGCCTGGACCTGCAGAGGCTGTGAGAGGAACGCGCCGAAGGTGTAGCCTTTGGAGTCCATCACGAGGAGGATGGTCGGCCCAGGCCGCTGCTGGCACATTCGGTACGCGTTGGATAGGGCGCCGTCGTCCTCGGTCGTGAAGATTCGCGTCCACTCGCGGATAGAGAGCGGGGCAGGCAGGTGGCGCAAGAGCTCGTCCCGGAGGTGCACGCTCAAGAGGATGCGCCGGGCCCGCTCCACATCAAAGTCCTCCCCCCCGAGCCTCATGGCCTGTAGGAGGGAGGCGAACTGCTGGGCGGAGGTGGGTACAGTGTTTGGTTTGCCAAGCCGAGAGAGAGAGCCGAGAGAGAGAGTGAGAGAGAGAGCCGAAAGAGAGAGCCGAGAGAGAGGGAGCCGAGAATGAGGGTGAGAGAGAGAGCCGAGAGAGAGTGAGAGATAGCCGAGAGAGGTGGGTGCGAACCGCGATCAGCCGCAGGGCTGCCCTCCGCATTCGTGACACGTCGGCGTTGAATTCGCCGCCGGAGCCGTCCTCGTTAATCTCATGTAGTTCTGTCCGCCGCTCGCTGGTCTTGGTCGCGTCAAAAGCTGGGGCCACCAGCGGCCCAGCCTTTGCAACACCAGCCTTTGCGACCGCCTTCCACCGCTCTTCCCGAAGCTCACGCAATGGCGTCGCAACAGCGCTGCGGCGAACGGACGCACGCACCTCGAGGGCATGAAGACGGCTCGCCATTCGCGCCTCGGATGGCGATCTGCAGCACGTGCACACCATCGCGATCGGGGGACGCACGAGCCCGTGTTTCGCGGTGGCGTTGGTTTGTTTGTTTTGGCGCCTTGAGCACTTGAGCACTGGATAGGGTCGATTCCGCATGGTACGGGACCCCTCGACCGCGATTTATGGTTACGTAAGGCGGTTTGATTCCTTTCTTTCTCCAGGCCTGAACTCCTCACTGCATTGTTGCAGATGTCCCTCGCTTGTTAATGTGAGAGTGTGACACTGATAAACTGAAGATGGAAAGATGCAGACGAGAGACGTGACGGTGCGATGGGCTCGGATGGAGCAGAGCCTGAGGCGGGCAGACAACATCGAGGAGGGCCACTACATGGAGCGATCTTGGGCGTTGCTGTTGTACCCGCGCCTGGCGCCGCACGTCTGGAGCCACTTACGCTGCGTGGCAGAGGGCGCCACCGAGAGCGGCTTTCCGTTTGCCGGCGCGCTCGCGATGTGCAGCACGGCGCAGGCAGCGGCGTGTAGCGCCAGCAGTGGGCAACGCTCGATAATGAATAGGACTACAGGGTGGGTGTCTGACTCTGAGGGGTGAGGAGACGATGGACCATGAAATCTGTCCGGTCAGAGGCAGGCTCAGCTGCTCTCGGGTGATCTCGCTTTGGTGGCCGAAGGACCCGATGGTCCTGTCACATTCTTTCTCTTCGCGGCGGAGTGATCCAGACAGTCGCCCCAGCGTGCATCTTACCGGGCTTTATCGCGACGACGCCATTTTTTCGTTTTTCATTGAGAACGGGTGAATTGAATTTTCTGCTCACTAACATCTCAGCCTCGCACGAGAAGAAAGAACACAGAGAACCCAAGCGCCAAGGGAGGGATGGGAGGACGGCACGCCGCCACCACACAGGGATTTTAAGGTGAGGGGTGTGATGCGCTAGCCGTCGCCCACCCTTGGGCGTCCGCCTCTTCCTATCTCTCTTCGCAGTAACTCGAAGAAAGAAAGAAAACATACAGCCCAAGGGAGGGATGGGAGGACGGCACGCCGCCACCACACAGGGATTTTAAGGAGAGGTGTGTGATGCGCTAGTAGTGGCCCACACAAGGGAGTAGTAACTCGCGCGAGAAAACCTCGTACATGAAAATTCTTCTGGGGTCGGGGTGGGGTGTTTGTGGTCGGAGTTCGAGGGCGGACGACGGAGTCTCGCATGGACACCGACCCGCTGCTGTGGGATCGCCGCCTCGCCGCTCGCGCGCGCTGCACCGCCGGCATTATCGCGCGACTGCTGTGCGAGGTGTGGCCAGCATATGTTCGCAGCCCGCCCCGCCGGTGGTGCATTAGTTACCAAGCATTCGTTCCGCGTCCCGGCAGGCCATCATCTGGCTGGGCCTGATCATCTTGATGCTCGAGGAGGTGCGCCGCCTCGCCAGCTCGCCGGAGCTGCACTCGTACGGTCCTCCTCTCGCGAACGGGACGCCGCCGCTGGTCCAGCTCATCCTGCTGAACGCGGGCGAGACACAGGACACGAGGTTCCCTTGCAACGGGCTCCTTTCGTTTCGCGGCGTGGCGGACCCGCTCCTCAGCGCGCGCGGCGCGGCGCAGGCTGTGGCCGCGGGCCAGGCTGTGAGGAGGGAGGAGATGGCGCCCGGGCCGCCGCTGATGGAGCCACACACACCCACCGCAGCGGCCACACCCGTACCGTGATTGATAGGAGCCGGTGGCGGTGATCGCCTCCTCGCTCCTCGCAGCGCAGCACCACGCCCTCCTCGCCTTCCCGCAGCATCACGCACAGCCCTCGCGGCGAGAGACCGACTCCGCCGCAGCCAACGCCACCGCCGCTGCGGCTTCCGTCGCTGCTGAGGCTGCCGCCGCTGCGGCCGCCACCGCTGCTGACCATGCCTCCGCCTCCCCGTCTGCTGCCGCCTCTGCCGCCTCTGCCGCCTCTGCCTCGAGGCGACGTCGCGTCTTTGTCGCCCCGCACCTCGCCGCGGCCGACTGGGGCATCGACGGCTCGAGCCGCTACCCGTGCTCTCGCTTCGCCCTCGAGGCGTGCAGCTTGCCGCTCCCCTCGATGCAGCGGGGCGTGCTCGCAGGCGCGAACGGCCGCGGCCGCGGCAGCTGGCCGCACTGCGCCGCCGCGGCCGCCGCCAGCGAGGCGGACGCCGCGCGCGTGGCGTACGATTGGGTCGGGGGCGACGGCGCGCCGTACGAGTCGCACGCAGACATGTGGGGGCGGCCAAACTGGCCGCAGTTCTTCGGGTGGCTGTGGCAGGAGGAGCGGCTGTGGCAGCGGGTCCCGACTGACAGGCCGAGGCCCGCGGTGGCGCTCGTCTCGCACGGCTCCCTGCTAGCCGAGCAGCTGGGCTACGTGCCGCGCCTGGGCGCGGTGCACGTGCAGACGGTCCGGTTCGGGGAGGACCCGCTGGTCGGCCTCTCGCTCGGCCAGGAGCACACCGCCGTGGAGGCGCGCCCCGGCTGGCTTTGCCTCCACAGCTGCGAGTTTTGATATGTGGGAGTTGTGGTGTCTGCAGGAGTCGAAGGAGAGAGGCGGGGAGGTGGCGCTCTTTGTGAGCGCTCTCTGTACATCAGTATTGTGGTGAGCATCTGAGCTCTCATCCTCTCTCCACTATGTGCATCTGAGAGCCAAAGGAGGGAGGGAGATAGACATAAAAATACGCGGCCCAAGAAATCAATATACAATAACACCAGCCTCCTGCGGGGCCCCCCGCTACCATCCAAACCCGAGTACAAAGCGCGCCTCCTGCGCGCCTCTCCGAGGCGCTGTGCGCAGATGGTCTACGAATCATAGAGGCTCAAGTGACAAGTCCACACACACAGGCTCTGGCTGAGCAGAGGTCATGGGGATCAGGTGGATGTCGGAACAGCCTTTTAGCGAGGCGCCGGCCGTGAGTGGCTCTCCCAGAGGCGCTCAGTCGGCCACGGGGGAGGCACGCCAGGCCCCGGGGGGTGCCGGCCGTCACTCGCCTAAGCGCCTAAGCGGCCTAAGCGGGGGGTGCTTAGGGTGCTTAGGCGCTTAGGCGGCCCTTGCGAGCGTGGCGGTGTGGTGATATTGTGATACAAATGACCCAGATTACACTCATGATGCTCCTGGCTTGGGTTTACTGCTCAGAGAGCAGCCTCACCACGTCCACTGTCTACCACCGGTCCTAGTCGCACACTGCCGCTGCGCTGCGCTGGTGCGGCTACTCAGCACCAGCCTCGTCACACGCGTCCGCCAGCGCCGTGAACTCCATATCCAGCCGGTTCTTGTAATCTTGTATCGCTGACTTGACCGTGTCCGCACCTGCATGGTCCAGCAGGTCGCCGTGAAAAACCCAAGCGACAGCCATGAAAAACCCATACCCAGCCGCCTTCAGCTCACCCGTGGCCCACTTGATTGCCTCGCGCGCGGCGGCGACGAGGGTCGGCCGTTCACCGTCAGGCTTGGTGACGGCGAATCGCTTTTGCAGTCGCGACCGCTCGGGCAGCTTCAGTTTCACGCTGACGCCAAAATGGTTTGGCTTATTCGCCGGTTAAACTCGATGGACGCCATCTGCTCATCGAACGTCGCCGCCTCGCTGCTATCGTCGCTACTCGCCATCGCGCAGCGTTCACGCCCGCTGTGCTGCTGAAATTTGGGCCGCAAACCAAACTTGTTTCATCAAAAGTGGTTTAATGAGAAAATGAACTTTGAACATCGATGGCGGTCCTTTCGAAAAATAAAGTGGTACTTCGAGAGAGCTCGCTGAGAGCTTTCACATGGTGTGCGAGCCGTTTTCTGGCTCCTACGGGAAGGCATTTCCACCCGTTTGTTGGTCACCATGACCTCAGCCAGAGCCCACACACACGCGGGAGCCGGGACACACCGGTCACCGCGGGTGCCATCTGCCATACACAAAGCATTACTCTCACGACACACGGGGATCGGGTGGAGCGGCGGCGGCGGCGGCAGCAGTACGCGCAGACGGACGGACTCGGACGGGGCTGAGCAGCCGACCGCCTGGGCGGCCGCTGCTCTGTCTGCCAGAGCGCGCCGTCTGCGCAGCTCGAGCGCAGTCAGGTGCAGGGAAGCGCGGCGGCGCGCGGGGAAGGAATCGCCCCCCAAAACAAGTTTGGACGCTCTGGGGACGCGCGCCGAAAAACCAGGCCGCTGGGCACTTCGAACGCCCGTGAAATCTGCTTTGGCGTATCACGCCTCGACGAGTTTTGCCACGAAAAAGTCCGGGGACGATGCTAGAGCAGGACAGCAGGTGCGCGCCGCGTTTGGCACGGTTTGATTTTTGCGTGTACCCGGCAAGGTCAGGTGAACTTCTCCGGTGCCGCCACAGTCAGCCGACGGGCCGCATCGAGCGCGTAGGGCCAGTCGAGGGCGTCACGTTCACCATCGTCGAGGTGGAGCCGGATGTGGATTGATCATCGCGTGGCAGGTGCGCATCTCCGTGCCTCCTTCGCCGCTTATGATGTAGAGTTTGTTGTAGAGGTTTCACGTTGTAGAGCGCCTCTACATCGCTCTACAGGCGAAATGGAGGGTAACTGGGCGGCCAAATTCACAACCTCGCGGGACTACTTATGTTTTCGTAAACGTAGTCGCGGCCCCCCGCTACGTCGCACGAGTGCAACCGGGTAGCGGGGGGCTAACATGCCCAAAAAGCAAAATGCAAAAAAGCCCACACGGCACCCCAGGGCACCACCGCCCATGGATTTTTCCCAGGATACTTGAAGATCCCAGCCTCACACCAAGATCGTTGAGGGCGGGGACACATGTTGTGCATGGACATGTCCCTAAATCCCATCTCGTCTCAGAGTTTGACCGATTTATTCATTTGTTTATTGCCCAGGATAGAAACAAAGCCCTTCTCCGGCGGACCGGCGCACCCCCGTGGAAGCAACCCCCGTGGAAGCCCTGCAAGCTTTGTTCAGGACTTGAAACTCGCCTCCTCCGAGTGCGTCTCTGCTAATCCCGTTGCGGGAGGCAGCGGGACGGCACCCAAGCCCCGCAGCCCGGAGGATCGCCTTCGCCTCGCCTCTGATGCTATCACATCGGTCGCATCGCCCTCCTCTGGGGCTAGCATGTGTAGGCCGACAACGCCAACGACAATGAGAAGCACCGCACCAGCCATGGGAAGAGTGAGACGTTCCTGGAAAAGACACGTCCCGACCACCACAGTCGCGGCGGTCCCGATGCCGCTCCAGACAGCATAGGCGGTGCCGAGGTTGAGCTGGGTGAGGGCAAGGGGGAAGAGGCCGAGGCTGACGGCGTAGAAAGAGTACACCGCGATGTACCACAAGCTGTTTTGACCAGCCAGCTTCATCGCCGAGGTGCCACAGACCTCGAGAACAATCGTGAGTGAAAGGAGGCACCACGCCTGCAGCTCGGTTGATGGGAAAGCCGGGTTGCCTCGCCCCTCATCGCTGCCTCCGGTGGCACTGCCCGTGGAAGGTGCTGAGCTCTCCATCAAGACCACTGCGACAAACGTCGAGTCAGCGCGCTTCCCCTCCTCGCTTCCCGTGAGCGCGGGGTCGTCGTCGGCAGGACGTGCGTCATAGTCCACGGCAACGGCTCGTTTCTTTTTTCACGTCGCTGGGCGTGGTGTAACTGTGTTAAGTGCAGTCGCCAGCGGGCGCCCTGACCGGGAATTCTTTTTCCGTTGTATGTTTCTGATACATCTCACGTCGCGTGTCGCTCAGTATCCCTGATTTCCCGGCCAGGTGTCGCCATGACCTGCTGACTTCCCGGCATGCGGTCGCTACGGCGGTGGCTGTCGTCGCAGGCGCAGCGGCAGAGCTTTCAGGTATTTTTGCCGGAGCGCCTCGATTTGCATCTCCGGCGGCCACGGGCCGCGAGCGGGGGCGTCTTGGCGCTCGCGGAGATGCGTGGCACCAGCGCGCGTGCAGAGCGTGCGGTCGCGCGTGCCGTTGGATCGCTCGGCCGGGGGCGGCGGCGGCTGGACGGCGACGCGCCGCCACCACATGCGCGCGAGAGCAGCAGCAGCAGCGGCGGAGGCGGCAGCGGCAGCCTCGAGAGAGAGGGCGTGGTGCTCTCGTCGATGGTGTCGCTACTCAACGCGCACGTGCACAGCAACAGCCTACGCGCGTCGAGCAACAGCTTTGAGTTCGCCTTCGACTCGGCCGAGGCCGCAGAGGCGGAGTGGGGCGCTGGCCGCGAGTCTGCGGCGGCGGCAGCGGCGGCGGCCGCGCGTGACGAGTTGGCTGCGGCACACGTCGGGCGGTGGGGCAGCCGGGCCCCGCTGCTCGCGGCGGCGGAGCGGGACGTCGCGCCCCTGGACGCCTCTCTGGACGCGGCCCTCGACTTCGCCGAGGCGGCCGAGGAGCAGGAGGCGCGGGTGGCTGAGTATTTCCCGGACGCGTACCACGCCTTTTCGCCGCGCGGCGCTGTGCAGCCGATGCTTGCGGCGTCAGAGGTGGCGGAGGGGGGGGCGGAGGCGGCGGAGGCGGAGGCAGCAGCGGGACTGGAGGTGATGGAGGCGGCGGTGGAGGCGGCGGAGGCGGTGGAGGCGGCGGCGGAGGCGGCGGCCGAGGCGGCCAAGGCGGCCGAGGCGGCCGAGGCAGAGTGGTCGATGTGGGGGTGGGTCGACATGGAGTGGGGAGAGGCGGCGCCGAGGGTGGCGGCGCGGGAGCTGGACCGGCCGGTGCTGCGAGACGTGCACGGCACGGAGGTGTCGCACTTGTACGCCAAGCTGGTCGGCGCGCGGGAGGCGGCGGGCTGCGACCGCTGGTGCGACGTGCCCCTCCCGCCGGGGCTGAGCGAGCGGGAGCGGCTGCAGTGGGCGCAGGAGGTGGCCGAGCTGGGGGCGGTGGACGTCGCCGCAGACGACTACCGCGTGCGCTGGCTGGGCGAGGCGTCGGGCGAGCCCGGCGAGCGCGGCCTCCGCGACCTGTCGCCTCAGGAGCTGCTCGGCCGCGCAAGGGTGCAGAGGGGCATCCAAGCGCACGGCTGGCACCCCCACCTCGCCGCGGCGATCGGGGCAGACCTGCGCGCGGCAGGGGCGCTGCCGGAGGCGGCGGGGGCGGCGCAGCCGCGCGCAGCCCTCGGGGCGGCGCAGCTGCGGGCGGACGGCATCTCCAAGCGGCTCCTCCTCCGGCTGCTGACCGAGGCGAGCCCGACGCCACGCGCAGTCGCGCTGTCGGCCCTCTCTCCAGAGGCGGGGTCGCTGGCCGCGTCGCTGCTCGCCCTGCCTCCCGACGCCACGCCCGCCGCGGTGCGCGTGGCGGTCCGGGGGGCGGGGAGGCGACCTGCCGAGGCGAAGGCGCAGCTCGCGGCGTTTGACGCGGCGATGGAGCGGTCCGTCGCGCGCAAGGCGGACGTGCTCGCCGCGGTGGCTGTCCAGTCGGTCCTCCTGCAGACGCTGCAGACCGACGACGCGCTCGGCGTCCCGCTCGCGAGGCTGGCCCAGCAGCTCGGCTCGGTCGTGCGGCTCCACTTCTGGCGCGAGGCGCTCTGCGAGAGGGAGGGGCTGCGGGCGGCCGCCGCGAAGGAGCGACTGGCCGCCTTCGACGAGACTGCGCGCAACGTCGCGCTGCTCGAGCCGTGGCATGCCGGCGGCGGCGGCGACGCCGCCGAGGCGGAGCGGCTGCGCAGCGAGGCTGCGCTCGCCGCGCACCCGCTGGCGTGCCTGCGGGACGTGCCGGCGGACGCGTCCACGACATGCCCCGTAGGTGGTGCTTGCCTCGCGCCAGCTGGCCTACTTGCAGGACATGTCGGCGCGCGAGACGGCCTTTGCGGTGTCGCGGCAGCGGCAGAGCGAGACCCGCGAGGCGGAGGCGGCGAGGCAAGCGGCGTCCGGGTTGGTGTCCGAGCTGGGCGCGGCGTGGGACACGGACGTCAAGTGCCAGCTGGGCGCGTACCTCGCTGCGCGCTTGGTGCGGCACGCGCACTTCGAGCCGGGGCGGCGGGGCGGGGAGGCCGCTTGGGAGGGCCCGGGCGGCGAGCTACAGCCGCTCGGGGGGGAGGTGCCGGCGGGGGCGGGGGAGGGGGAGGCGGCGGAGGCGCATCGGGAGTGGGAGGCGGGGGAGGAGGCGCCGCTGCAGATCGACGCGGTGATGCGCGCCGCGTGCGCCGCGCCGCCCGCCGCCCCGCCCGAGGGGGGCGCGGCGGCGTGCGGCCTCGCAAAGGCGTTTGCGCACCACGTCGCGAGGGGGCACGAGGGCGGGGTCAAGGCGCGGGGCTACATCCGCATGCACGCGGCGCTCCCTCCGCTGCTGCTCGGCGATCCGTCCGCGGTGCGGCGGCTGGTGCTGCCCGAGCAGTCCCCGATGGTGCGCCCTCCCCCTCGCAGCGTGTCGCGGGGTCGGAGCGGCGTCTCTTCCACGGCGTGATCTGTGTGAACAGGTGAGTCCGCCCCTCGCGTGGCACAAGGAGCCGGGCCGGGCTCCGGTGGGCGGCTTCTACCACACGCCCTCGCCGCTCATGCGCACTCTCTCGCGGCGCGCGCTCTCGCGGCTCGCCGAGGCGGACGGCGCGCGCAGCTTGTGGTCGAGGCATCGCGAGCGCGTGAGCCTTCCCTGAGCCCGAGTGCGAGTCATGTCCGCAGGCGCGCAGCTGCGCCCCGTCTTCGACGGCCTCAACGCGTGCGCCGCCACGGGCTGGCGAGTCAACGGGCGCGTGCTCGCTCTGGTCGAGTCCGTGCTCGCGCGCCACCCGTGCGGCCTCGGCCTCGTCCCGAGGCAGCTGCCCCGCCCGCCGCCGCAGCCGCCGCCCGTGCGGGCGGGCGGCGACGAGGAGGGGGGCGACGGCTCTGCCGCCGGCGGCGGAGTAGCGGGGGCGGTGCGGGCGTCGGTGCGCGAGTGGCGGCGGCAGAGCCGGCTCGTCGACAAGCTCAACGCCGAGGACCACTCGCTGCGCTGCGCGCTGCAGCTCAAGCTGGGCGTGGCGCGGCAGCTCGCCGGCGAGACCTTCTACTTTGCGTACAACCTCGACTTTCGCGGCCGCGCGTACCCGTGCTCTCCCCACCTCTCGGTGGTGGGCGACGACTTGGCGCGCGGGCTGCTGCAGTACGCCGAGCCAAGGCCGGTCGGCGAGGCGGGGCTTCGCTGGCTCAAGGACTCGCCCTCGCGCCGCGGGCGGCGCAGGCTGCGAGCGGCGCCGCTTCACGGTGTGTGCTGGGAACAGGTGCACGCCGCTTCGCTCTACGGGCACGACAAGCTGCCGCTGCACGAGCGCGCCGAGTGGGTCGACGCGCAGCTCGCCTCTGGCCGGATCGCGGCGGTTGCGAGCGCGCCGCTCGACGAGGAGAACCGCGCGTGGCTGCTTGGCGCGGAGAACCCGTTCCAGCTCTACGCGGTGGGGCACGCGCCTCGTCGGAAGGCGTGCGCGGGGCCTCCCCCCCCCCACGCGTGGAGAGCCGTCCCGTAGGTTGCGTGCGACCTCGCTGCGGCGCACGCGTCGGCCGACCCCGCGGCACACTTGTCCGCGATCCCGGTGGCGCAGGACGGGGCTCGAGCGACGGGCTGCAGCACCGCGCCGCGCCGTTTCGGAACCTTCCTGGAGCCTTGCCGTAGGACGGGTCCTGCAACGGGCTGCAGCACTATGCCGCGCTCGGGCGGGACGAGATGGGCGGGCGGCACGTCAACTTGACGCCGGGCGAGCGGCCCGCGGACGTGTACGCCGGCGTGCTCGAGGTCGTGAAGCGCAAGGTTGCGGCCGACGCGGCGGAGGCGGAGGGGGAGGCGCGCGAGCTGGCGCTGCAGCTGGACGGCCGCCTGGTGCGCAAGGTGGTCAAGCAGTCGGTGATGACGACCGTGTACGGCGTCACCTTCGTTGGGATGCGCGAGCAGATCGAGCGCCGGCTGAGGGAGCTGCCCGAGCTGGCGGCGGAGGTCGAGGCGGCGGCGCAGCCCGACCGGCAGTACACGCGCCTCGCGTCCTACCTGGCCAAGCACACGATGTCCTCGCTCGGCGAGGTGTTCGAGCCGGCGATGGTTGCGATGGAGTGGCTAGCGAGCTGCGCCTCCGCCATCGGGCACGAGGCGGGCTCGCCTGTCGAGTGGACGACGCCGCTCGGCCTCCCCGTGGTGCAGCCGTACCACAAGCCGCGCCGGCGCGAGATACGGACCGTGCTGCAGCGGCTCACGCTGAGCGACATGGGCACCAGCGACGACGAGCCCGTCGACGTGCGCCGGCAGGTGATCGCCCTCCCCACACCCGATCGGCTGCACCTCGGCAGCACCTCGGCAGCACCTCGGCAGCACCTCGGCAGCACCTCGGCCGCACCTCGGCTGCACCTCGCCCATGCCACCCCCCCCCCCTTATTCCCCCCCTTACCCCCCCCCTACCCCCCCCAACGCCCCTCCCACTGACTCGCCCCGCAGGTGATGGGCATCCCTCCAAACTACGTCCACTCGCTCGACTCGTCCCACATGCTCATGACCGCCTCGGCGGCGAGGGAGGCGGGCATCGCGTTCGCCGCGGTGCACGACTCGTTCTGGTCGCACGCGTGCGACGCCGACGCGCTCGGCGCCCTCCTGCGCGACCAGTTCGTCGAGCTGCACCGCCCCAATCTGCTGCAGGCCCTGCTCGGCGAGTGGAGAGCCAGGCACAGCTGCAGCCTCGGGCGCGGGGCAGCGTGCGAGCACTTCGAGGGGCGGGCGGTGCGCGGCGTGGGCGATCGCGACGATGACACCAGGCCGAGGCGCTGCAGTCAGCCCGGTTGCGCGCGCGTGCGGTGGGACGGGCGGGGCGGGGCGCTGCAGCTGCCAAAGCGCGGCAACCTCGACCTCGACGTGGTGAGGCAGTCACCCTACTTCTTCTCGTAGCTGGGCGCGCACGTGCCGCTACGCAACTCAAGATGTGGTGTTTTTCGACCTGACACTCTTCAGTTTAATCGATTTAAAACCACGTTTAAGACCCTCAAAGTAGTGTGCCCCGGGGCTGCCCGCTGCCCCGGTGCGTCTCTGTCACGATAAACGCTCACATGCCCGCAAAGCCCTTCTTGTCGCCACCGGCAGCCGCTCGCGTGATCTTCAGCATGTTGAAGCGCACGGTCTTCGAGATGGGCCTGGGGGTGGGGGTGGGCGCGGGGTGCTCAGCGGGTGTGCAGCTAGCCGATGGTTGGCAGACAAGAGAAAAGGAGGGGGGGGGGGGGGGGGGGCCAACAAATGGGGGCGGGAAAGGGGGGGCAAAAGGGGGACCGGAACCGGGGGAGCCACCTCCCCCTTTCCTCCTCCTCCAGAACCCGGTGGAAAACCCCCCCCCCCCCCTTTTTAAACAAAACCCCCAACCCCCCCCGCACCCGCACCCGTTAAACCTCCCTAAGTTGTCCCCCCCCCCCCCCACCCCAAACTCCCCCAGCCGCCGGCGGTAGCGGGCGACGTGTCGGGTCGTCGCGGTTTGCGCAGCTGGCGGCGCCCCGACCTCTCTCCCGTCCGCAGCACTGCGGCGGCCGGCCCGCCTCCACCCTTGGCGCCGGAGATTCGAAGAGGAGAGGGGGGGGGGGGGGGGGAGCGGGTGGTGCGGGGCGCGCGTGCCTGCACTGCCCCGCGAGGATCTCGTCGCCGACCTTGACACGGAAGGCAGGCGAGACGTGGACCGGCGTGTTCTTGTGCCGCTTCTCAAACCGGTTGTACTTTTTGATGTAATGCAGGTAGTCCTTGCGGATGATGACGGTGTTCTTCATCTTGGTGGTCTTAATGACTCCCGTGATGAGCTTGCCCCGGATGTTGACCGAGCCCGTCCACGGGCACTTCTTGTCAACATACGTCCCCTCAATCGCGGTGCGCGGCGTCTTGATGCCAAGGCCAACAGACTTGTAGTAGCGCGACTCCTTCAGAGTAGTCTTCTTGCCCAGCACCCGCTTCTTCCCAACGAAGATGTTGTCCTGCTTCTGGAACGCCCGCTGGTTCTGCTCCACCTGCGCCGCGATAGCAGCGCCTGTGCAGCGGGGAGGCGGCGACGCGATCGGTATGGCGCCTTGAGAGGGAATCCGCTCGAGGCGGGCGGCGGCGGGCGGGGACGTGCTGGGTGGCCCTCGGCCAAGGTAACGGGTCCCCATCATGTGAGGCGCCGATGCTGGGGCGGCAGCACCTGTCATGCTGCTCCGCAGTGCCCCGTGCCGCGCCAACGTTTTTCTTTTCCAGAAAGAAAGAATTTAAGCTTTTTGAGTCTCCGAATGAGATGCTGGATGGTGGACCTGAGCAACAACATGACCTGTAGGCAAATGATCGGAGTGGGAGTCAGAAACGTGGTCCTTGCGCGAGGGGAGCTCGATAGACTCGAGGGGCCAGGATACGCCGCGAGGAGGACGGAGTTGCGCCGAAAGGCGAAAGAAGCCGCGAGAACAAGGGACCGGCAGGCGGCGGCGTCACAGGACGAGGCAGAAGGGAACGACGCGACAGAGGAGGAAATGACAAGGGAGAGAACGACGAGAGTGGGACGACCGCGAGGTGGCATGAAGGTAGAGCTGTCAAACGTTAACTTTGGGCCTAACAGTTGCACTATTGTTGGCTGAAAATCCTCAACGTTGTTCAAGTGTTCTCCCCAGCCCAAGCGGTTACTGTTTGTTACTGTTGTTACTGTTGTTCAGTGGTCAGCAAGCAGAAAATGCCAAAAAACCCGGGTAAAACCCGAAAATACCTGGGTTTTTCCAGGTATTTTCGGGTATTACCCGCACTGGACGCTGGAGATCGTCGTGGGTCACTGCCAGGCCTTCCTTATTGTTGTTCAGCTGGCCTAACGTTAGCTACTGTTGTTGGGGAGCCCCACTGTTGTTCTGTTGTTACTGTTAACACTAGCAACACTGTTCAGCTCTTAACGTTTGACAGCTCTACATGAAGGTTGCAGCGAGAATCGGAGAGAGACTGCGAAGAGAGATAGGAAGAGGCAGACTCCCTAGGGTGGGCGACGGCTAGCGCATCACACACCTCTCCTTAAAATCCCTGTGTGGTGGCGGCGTGCCGTCCTCCCTGCTCCCATCCCTCCCTTGGGTTGTCTGTTTTCTTTCTTTTCTTTCTGAGATGCTGGATGGAGAGGGGGGACGGCACTGTTCTTCCTCGATCGATCCTGTACTGTTTGTATTAATGACCCCCCCCCTAATGAATGAACACACCAACCAGTGAGCCTCTCTCTCTCTCTCTCTCCCCCCCCCCCCCCCCAGTGAGGAGGGAGGGCGAGACGATCGAGGGGTCCCGTACCATATCGTGATCTGTGATCTGTAAGGGTCCGCCCGCAGGCGCATTTTGTATACCGACCGAGGCGGTGCCCGGTGCCGAGCGCAGGCAGAGCCCACAGGTCGAACCTTAAGACAGCATTGTAGATCCCTGGGCGGGGGTGGTGGAGAGGGCGGTCCGTCGGCGCCAAACCACCTCCCACCGAGGCGGGCAGGTTCCACGCGTTCCCGGACCGTCCCGTTGGAGGTAGACCGCTCGTCTTAGCCAATCAGCCTTAAGCGAGCGGTCTGGCCGTTGGAATGGCCGAGTTTGATGTGGACTTGCGTCCTCGCGTCGATCGTGGTTACACAAATGAGGGCCCTTGGGCAGTTGGGGCCTGTAGAGAACACAACCACCTCTCCCTTCTCTCTGACTCCCAGTAAGCTAAAAGTACGTCAAGTAGCGTTATCGTGCGGAATGCGACCCTATTCAGTGGCGCTCAAGTGCTCAACATACACAACAAGGTGTGGCTGTGGGCCGAGAGGATCAGCATTTCTCGTCCGTTTTAGCGTTTTTTCTTGGCCAGGGCCCCAGGCACACATGGCATGTATGGCGGCCGGTTTCCCGGTCAACCTCAACGAGACTCGAGAGAGTCTCTCTCAAAGTGGGAGATGGGGGTGCTCTTGCCTTGGCGTTGATGAGTATATATCGCAATGTATATGTGGCGCCTGAGCCCTGGTCTGACAGCCTGACAGCAAACCCCGGACAGCGCCTGACAGTGCCCGACAGCCTGACAGCGCTGACAGCACTTTCTCCGACAGCCTGACACGAGCACGTATCTGACAGCCTGACAGCAGAGTCTGACAGGCGAGGTGCTCCGTCGCTGTCAGGCCCTAACGTGACAGCTTGACAGCTGCCCGACAGCCCGACAGCACACAGTGGCCTGACAGCAGCGCTGACAGCCCGACAGCCCGACCAGCCCGACAGCAGCACAGACCGTACACAGACCGTACACACAGCCTCTTTCTTGTGCCCCATGAGAGTTGAACAAAACTATTGCATGCAAAACTATCATGTGGTCATGGGATGGTCTCATCATGGGTCTCTCTCTGACTCTCAACCCTCCCGCCTCACCTCTGCGGACCCCCCTAGCACCGGCGGCTGTGCTACTACAGATGAAGCTACCAGCTAGCCTTCTGTGGGGCGCCCTACAGTATCTGTGCCTACGGCGTCTGGGTGGGGGTGGCCGCCGCCGCTTGTGCCGCCGCCGCGGCCTGCGCCTGCGCCGCCATCTGCGCTCCCCAGGAGACCTACTGTGTGGATCTCTGGTGTGGATCTACGACTCTCACTGGCTGCGGTCTACTCTTGATAGTGTCATAAGTGTGGCTGGTGAGTGTCAGAGCCTGACAGCACCCTAGCTGACAGCACCACCTGACAGCACCTGACTCCTGACAGCACCGGCCCAACGTCTGACAGCAGCAGCAGCCTGACAGCTCTGACAGCTCCGACAGCGTCTGACAGCAACACCCGACAGCTCCGACAGCACCCGACAGCTACAGATCCCCTCTGATGTCAGACACGCACCCGACAGCACCCGACAGCACTGACAGCACCTGACAGCTGGTCTGACAGAGGCACCTGACAGTGCCTGACAGTGCCCGACAGCCCGACAGATCACCTGACAGCACCTGACAGCCTGATAGCCAGGGCTCAGTGTGGCGCATCGCATGTCCATGACCTCCTTCGTATAGACCTTACTGTGGGTGTTAGAAGTTAGATTTGTTCGCGTTCGGCAGTAGTCACGTCACACGCGGCTGATCCCACCGGGACCACTGGCACTGCAGCCTCCCGTAAGGCGATGTGCTCAGCTCGCGCTTGGACGCTTTTGTAGCCGCGCGCCGCCCTGCCCCGTGACGAGCCGGCCTGCGAAGGGCTTCTCCGGTCGAGCGTCTCGACGCCCATCACGGCGAACCACGCCGCGCTCGCGAGCGCCACCATGGCGAGGGCGTGCGCCGCGGCGTCGAGCGACGCGTGCTCCGAGAGGAGTCCTGCGACGAGCGGCGCAGAGAGCTTCCCCGCCTGCGGCACCATCTTCCACCAGCCGAGGAACTTGCTACGCGACGTCTCGTCCTCCGGCGCGAGATCGCTGCCCAGGGCAAAGATGGCGCCGCCCGAGAGGCCGATGCCGACACCCAGCAGCGCCGCGGCGGCCCACAGCCACGTGATGCTGTGCACCGACGAGAGGAGCAGCAGGGCGGCGCCTGAGCCGGACAGAGAGGGGGGTAATCTCGGCTAATCTCGGCTAATCTCGCCACAAGGCGGCGCCTGAGCCGGACAGAGAGGCGACGCCCGCCGCCTGGAGGAGGGCGGGAGTGTCCCGGAAGCTTCGGAGGTGTCTCGGAGGTGTCTCGGAGGTGTCTCGGAGGTGTCTCGGAGGTGTCTCGGAGGTGTCTCGGATCGGAGGTGGAGGTGTCTCGGAGGTGTCTCGGAGGTGTCTCGGATGCAGGTGTCTTGGAGGTGTCTCGGCGGGATGTGGTTGCCGCTGCCTTGCGGCCGGCGTGGTCGAGCAGGAGGCCGCTCAGAGGCACGAAGAGGAGGTCGCAGCTGAACGAGAAGGCCGACACCAGGCCGGTGCCCGACAGCTCGAGCCCAAGCGCGGCGCACTTGAGCGGCAGCAGGAAACCGCGCAGCCCGCCGCACAGCGCGAGGGCCATCACGGCCGGAGCCGCGCAGAGCACCGGAGGGCGGCACAGCATCGCGCGGACCGACGGTGGCGCCGCCGCCGCCGGACCTGACGGCCGGGCGGTGCCGGCCGCCGCCGCCGCGCCTCCGCGCGGGAAGAAGAGCCAGAGCAGCGCGAGCGTGGCGGCGTGGACGGCGGCCGCCAGCCAAAACAGCGACGGCAAGCCCACCCTGTGGCTAACGGACCCGCCGATCGTCGGGCCGACCACGCCGCCCGCCTTGAGCGTGAAGGCCTGCAGAGCGGATGCCCGGCCGCGCGCCGGCTTTGGGACGACCGCAGTCAGGAACGTCTGGCGTGAGATCTGGAAGAGGACGTTGCCGACGCCCTGCAGCAGCCGGCTCGCGACGAGCCAGTCATAGGACCCCGCCGCTGCACCGACGAGTGCGGCGCAGATGTTCACGCAGACTCCGAGGCCCATGGCTAATCGCAAGCCGAGGCGCGAGGAGACGAGGCCAGCGGCGGGCGAGAGGCAAAATGTGGCGAGCGACACCATGCTCACGGCGGCGCCGGCTCCCGAGTCGGTGGCGCCGAGCTCGCGCGCGTAGAGAGCGACAAACGGGTTGAGCGTCATCTGGCCTGCGGCTCGCAGCAAGCCCGGAGCAAAGTACGGCAGCAGCAGCGGCCGGAGAATGGGCCACAGCGCGGGCGGCTCATCATCGTCCGGCGGAGCGTCTGGACACGAGGACGGGTCTGGCATCACAGGCAGCTCGAGCGGGCACGTCTCGAGAGGGGCTGAAGCCGCGGGCAGCATGGGTGGCCGCAAGCCAACCATCCCGGAATGATGTGCGGATTTTTTCGTATTTTCTTTTCTCCCGCTGCATTTTCTCCCTCCTACCTCCTAACCTAACTTCTGCTTTGACTTGCTCGCCGATAATACTAAATACAAAATAGGGAGAATCCATTCGTGGCATTGCACCCCCGCACGCCTTTCACAGATCTCTATGAACCGAAAATAGAGGGGGGGCGTTGCGGCGCCGCAGCCGAGCGCCACTGGTGCGAGGCGGCGCGCCCGCTCAGTCGGCGCCCTTCGAGGTGATCGACGTGATTGTGATGGACTCGGCGTCCGCCTCGTCGACCGAGAACTGGCCGGGCCCGTGCGCGACAAGCTGCAGCAGCGCGCCGACGGTCGAGAGCTGCTGGAAGAAGAAGTAGCGCTGGTGGTCCGAGTAGAGCCACGCGTCCACCTGCACCGCCACAAGGGGAGGGGGAGGGTGCTGTGGGTCGAGAGGTGCCGGGGGGGAGTGCGTGTGTGCGGTGGGGGATTGCGAGGGGCCCCGGCCGCCTGCACGTCTTCGTACCCGACCACGAAGTCGAGCTTGAAGGAGTTGGAGGACCACATCGTGATGAACCACGGGTGCTTGTACAGCGCGGCGCACCCCATCACGAGCGCGAGCCCCATCGCGCACCACCGGGACTTGATGCCCACAATGATCAGGCCCGTGCCTGCGGCAGAGACACGGGGGAGGCGAGTCGAGCCCAGCCCTGGAGGCGCGGAAACGGGAGACGAGCGAGCGCGGCGGCGGCGCGGGTGGGGCGGTGGCCGGAGAGGCGACCGGCAGGGAGGGCGCACGCGTGTGGCGGGGAGGGGAGGGTCAGAGGGGGGCGGCGGGGCTGCTCGTGCCAGAGACGAGCAGCAGCAGGACGAACAGCGCAAAGAGAGCGTGGATCGGGTCCTCGTGGTTGATCGGCCCGCCGAGCAGCGCCTGCGCCGCAACCGCGCGCGACGCCGGCCCTCGCTCAGCGCGGCGAGGAGAGGGCCGACGAGAGAAGGCCGAGAGAGCCGAGGGCCGAGAGAGCTGAGGGTCTCGGGCAGGCAGCTGGGGAGTTGCGGAGGGGTGGGGAGCGGATCTCTCTGGCGGCGCCTGCACGCGCTCGATGCTCATCTTGACCGAGTAGTAGACGAAGACGGCGCAGAGCATCAGCCGGCCCGCGAAGAGCAGCTGGTTCTTCTCGTTCGCCTGCGCCTCCTTTTGCTCCGCCGGCGTGCCGAGCACGCCGCCGCCGCCGCTCAGCAGCCGCTCGCGCGTGGCGATGGCGCGCTCCGATGTGAGCAGAATGAGCAGGCCGCCGATGATGGTGACCGACTCCAGCAGGAACTCGAGGTTCTTCTGCTGCGCGTACATGAACGGGTGCACGCCCGCCCACGCCACGAGGACGAGGCAACCCGCCTGCGGCGCGAGCCGCGTGAGGATGAGCAGCACGCCGATCGTCTGCGTCGCGATGAAGACCGAGGGCATCAGCGACTGCACGGCCGCTTGCGACCCTGGCGGCAGCGAGACGCCCCACCCCACTGACTTCATCGTCGCCGCCTGCCCCCGGTAGTCGCACATCACGCGCAGCGCGTCGTCCATGAAGGTTCCGACGATCAGGACGCGCGCGAAGGCCTGCAGCCGCCGGTGGACGTGCTTCAGCGAGACACGCTCGTCGATCGCCTGCAGCACGGTGGCGAGAGCGGCCATGGCCGATCCTCAATCAGCAAGCGAACCGAAGCGCGTTTGGATTTTCTATTTTTTCGTGTGGGGACATTGCGCGCAAGACGGCACACGTTACTGCAAGGCGGATGAACTGTATGAGTATGTAGCGTGCCCACATCAGCGCGCGGCGTGCCGACGCCTGCATCGACAGGAAAGGGCACCGTGGACTGTCGGCGCGCGGCATGTAGCCTTGGCGTGAGTACCACTGCAAGAGTTCCTCGCGGCAGTCGATGACAAACATCTCAAACGTCCGGGCGCCGACTGAGGGAGGGTGTAGAGGATGTAGAGTGTAGAGCGCTGTAGAGCTGTAGAGATGTAGAGCGCTCTGGAGCGCTGTAGAGCTGTAGAGCTCTACATCCGCCGCGTGACGATGCGGGTGCGTTGTAGAGCGTTGTAGAGGCGCTCTACAACGTGAAGTCTCTACAACAAACTCTACATCATAAGCGGCGAACGAGGCACGGTCGCTCTCCGACATGAGGCGCGTTGCACTTGCCAGTGCTGCCCTGGCCTTCTGTCTACCCGCCCAATGGGTGGCAGGTGCCTCTGCTGCTGTGGCATGCCTCACGGCTGCGACTGGCCGGCGCCTCGGCGCGTCAGCTCGGCTCGGCGCAGCGATAGTGGCCAGCGCAACTCACCTGGACTCAACGCTCAGCCAGGAGCTCCCGCACGCGCTGGCGCGAGGCATGGCGCATGCAACGCGCAGCAATGCTCGCCTCGCCTCGCGCAAATGCGACCGTCCTCGCAGCCGACAGCCCACCGCCTGCTAAAGAAGCACTGCGACGAATGCGGCACCGGCGACGCATGGCAGGCTGGTCATGACGCAGTTATAGGGTGTTGTGTGCCGTCAGAGTGACTCTCTGTGTGTCAGGGATAGTCAGGGCCGTCAATCAGAGCTCCAGTAAGCTCGGAGACACCCCACTAGTGCGGCTCGACCTCTTTGAGTCACTGCTCTCACTCCCTGGCCTCCCGCGCAACCTCACTCACTCAGGAACTAGCGAGGGGGGGCAACTCCGTGCACTGACGGTCGGCCGTCAGAAAACACACGCCTGCGTGGACCGCGTCACACCAATCCTCGCTACCCAACGCGGCCAAAGGAAATCGTATCCACCTCGAGACCTCGATACAGTTTCCGAGCCGTCGATTGCGAGCTCTTGGCCGTCCGGCCAGCCGCCGCGACCATGCTCAAGAGCCTAAAAAAGCAGCTCGGCGGCGGCAAAAAGCAGGCCAAGGCGAAGCCGCCTGCGCCTGCGCCGGCTCCGCTCAACTTGACGCCGGTCGGGCGCGACACCCAATCGCTGGCGCTGCAGAGCGCTCGAGGCGGCGCCGGTGTGGCGCGGCAAAATGCAAAGACGGCCGGCGTCAAGCCGCTGCGTGTGCCGACCGAGCCTCGCGGCTACTCGTCTTCGCGTCCGGCGGCGCTTCAGTCGGCTCGCGGCCTGCCGACCGACGGCGCGCTTCCGTCTGCCCGCCAGGTGCCTCGCCGAGGCAACCTCGGCGCGGTGCCGCCGACTGCCAAGCCAGCTGACCCGGCCGCGCGGGCGGCGGTGACGGAAGACGTTGGCCAGCAGCTCGCGCGCCTCAACTTGACCGCGAATCAGGCCTCGAAGCACCGGCGTGTTGCCCCTCCCTGCCCTCCCTCACCACGTTCGCCGCGTGCTTAGGAGCGAGACCTGAGCATCGAGGGCAAGGAGGCTCTCCTCACGGCTCGCGGGCCTCGCAAGCGGGTCTCCTTTGACGCTGCGGCCGACTCCCGCGTGAAGGAGGTGGACGAGGAGGTTGAGGTGCTGCGCGAGCTGCGAGCGACCGACGAGAGCGCCGCGCCAAAGCCGATGCCCTTCAAGCTCGACTTCGGGCGCGAGACACTTCCGAGACACTCACCTTTCGAGACGCTCCCTCCCTCCCTCCGCACCCACCCGCCGCCGGGCTGTGTGGCGCCTCCACTTCCGCATCGCCACGCCGCACCGCCACGACCGACGGCGCGGCTGCAGCCACGCTAAGTCTGTGCGGGTATGTGCCCAGGCGCGAGCTGCTCGAGCTCGGCCTGAGCGACGCGCAGGCTAGCAAGCTCACCGCGCGCGGCAAGGAGGCCCTCGCCTCGGCGCGCGGCCTCGCCTCCGCGCGCGGCGAAGCGCCGCTCGCCTCGGCGCGCGGACGGCCCGTCGCAGAGCCGCAGCAACCGCAGGCCGCTCAAGAGCCGCAGCAGCCGGCGGCGCAGCCCTTCACCATGAGGCCGCTCCAGCTTCCAGGGCAGCCGCCAGCCCAGCAGCCGCTCGGTGTCAAGCCGCTGCAGCTCGGCGTGGCCAGCTCGTCCGCCAGGCCCGAGCTCGACAGCGCCCGCGAGGACCCGCGCCTCAACCCCGACCTCACGTCGCGCGGCCTTCCGCCGCCGAGCGCACGTGGCGCTGGAGGGCTTGCTGCGGCCGCCGCCGCCGCCGCCGCCTCCGCTTCCGCCGCTGCCCCCGCCGTGCCGGAGCGAGCCACCTCTGGCGAACTCAAAGAGGCGGTCGAGCTGGGGAGCGAGCTGCTCGCCCTCGGCCTCACCGCCGACCAGGAGGTCAAGCTGAGCGGTGTGGCGCGGCAGGCGCTCGTCGCAGCGAGGGTGGGCCGCGCTCGGCGCGCCCGCGCGGCGGCCGGCGGCGGGGCCGGCGCCCCGCCGCCGGCGCCCGTGGCACAGCCCTTCACGCTCGACCTGGGGCGCGAGCTCCTCGGTGTCAAGCTGACGGAGGGGCAGGCGACCGAGCTGACGCCGCGCGGCCGGGACGCGCTCATCGCGGCCCGCGTCCAGCGCGCCCGCGGCCGCGGCGCCGCCGGGAGGCCGCTCGTACTTGGACGGACGGGTGCGCCGGGGCAGCCGACCGTCAAGCCGCTGCAGCTCGGTGTGGTGAGCTCGAGCGCACGGCCGGATCTCGACAGCGCGCGCGACGACCCGCGCCTCAACCCCGACCTGAGCTACCGCCAGAGCGAGCGCAGGAGCCGGCGCAGCAGTCAGGAGGTGAGCAGCCGGCGCGAGAGCCTCCGCGAGAGCGTGCGGCAGAGCCAGCGGCGCAGCCATGAGCACGGCGCCGAGACCGAGCGGTGGATGGAGCTCGGCATCGCCCTCGCGTCGGCGCGCCTCACGCCAGCGGACGAAATGAAGCTCACCGCGCGCGGCCGCGACGCGCTCAACGACGCGCGCGCGCTCGCCGCCTCCTCGGTGCCGCTCGAGCACTTGCAGGCGGACGACCAGTGGCTCAACTTTGGGTTCGAGCTCGCGTCGGTCGAGATGAGCGAGCCGGAGGAGGCCGGCCTCAGCTCGTTCGCGCGGGACGCCCTGACGGTCGCGCGCGCGATGCAGGCGCGCGGCGACTACGACGTGCACGGCACCCCCCGCGGCGAGGCGTCGGTGCCGTCGATGAGGCGCAAGCCGTGGCAGACTGCCAAGCTCGCCGTGGCAATGAACCCGTGGATCGGCTTCGGCGCGGAGCTCGACCGCGCCGCCCTCGACGAGCAGGCGGAGCAGACGCTGAGTGCGCCCGGCCGCGACGCGCTCATCGCCGCGCGCGCTCTGCGGGCGCAGGGCGGGCTCGAGCTGGCCGAGGGGAGCGAGGGCGCTCTGAGCAGCAAGACGCCCTCCCCGTGGATCGCCTTTGGCATGGACCTCGCCACGATTGGCATCGGCGAGTTCGAGGAGGCGGACCTGAGCGACCGCGGGCGCGACGCGCTGATTGCGGCGCGAGCGATGCGCGCCCGCGACCGAGAGCACCTCGCCGACGCGCTCAGCGCGTCGCACCGGCAGTGGATGACGATCGGGCTTGAGCTCGACGCCGCCGGTCTCACCGAGGAGGAGGAGGCGATGCTCTCCACCTTTGGCCGCGACGCGCTCGCCGTGGTGCGCGTGCTGCACGCGCGCGACGCGCCCGAGCTGCTCGAGGTGCTGGAGAGCGCCCCCTCCAGCGCGAGCCGCTCCGAGTGGATCAACTTTGGGCTCGCGCTCGTGGAGTCCGGCCTCACCGAGGAGGAGGAGGACGGGCTCAGCAGCTTCGCGCGCGACGCGATGATCGCCGCCCGCGCTCTGCGCGACCGGGACGAGCTCAGCCTCGAGGAGGGCGGCGAGGCAGCGCTCAGCCGGCCAGACCGCGCATGGATGGAGCTCGGGATGGAGCTCGACGCGGCCAACCTCACCGAGGCGGAGGAGGCGGCGCTGAGCAACTTTGCCATCGACGCCATGGCCGCCGCGCGCGCCATTCGTGCTCGCGAGCCGCTCGGACTCGGCGAGGGCGCCGAACGGCTGCCGAGCCGCGGCGGCGGCCGCGCGTGGCTGGATTACGGCCTCGAGCTCAACGACTCGGGCCTCGACGAGCACCAGGCGCTCGAGCTCAGCAGCTTTGCGCGAGACGCGATGGCCTTTGCGCGGATATGCCGCACGCGCGAGGCCGAGGGCGACGAGTCGTCACCGAGCATCGGCCGGCGCGGCTCCCGGCACGAGGTGCGAGACTTTGGCCTGGACCTCGACTCGGCCACCCTCGAGGAGTACGAGGAGCAGGCGCTGAGCAGCTTCGGTCGGGACGCGCTCGTCGTTGCGCGCGCGCACCGCCTCGCCGTCGCCCCCGACCTCGACGAGCGGGGCGAGGCCGAGCTGTCCGCCCACAACCGGCCGTGGCTCGAGTTTGGCCGCGAGCTCGAGTCGGCGGCTCTCTCCGAGGCGGACGAGGAGGGGCTTAGCCGCTTTGCCCGCGACGCGAGGACGGCGGCGCGAATGCTCCGCGCCCGTGACTCGTTTGGAGACGCGCTCGACCTCACCGAGCAAGGCGAGGCGGCGCCCAGCGCACTCGGGAAGAAGTGGATCAAGATGGGCTTGGAGCTCGACGCGGCTGGCCTGAGCGAGGAGGAGGAGCGCGGGCTCAGCCTCTTTGCGCGGGACACCATGGCCGCGGCACGAGCACTCAAGGCGTGCGGGGCGCTCGGGCTGGACGAGGGCGAGGAGGCGGCCCTCAGCATGGGCTCGCTGCGGCCGTGGATCGACTTTGGTCGCGAGCTCGACGCCGCGAACTTGGCCGAGGCGGATGAGAGGTCTCTCAGCTGCCAAGGCCGAGACGCCCTGCACGTTGCTCGCGTGTTGCGTGGGCGCAAGGAGGCAGAGGAGGCGGCGCTCAGCCAGGCGGCGAGGGCCGCTGCCGCCTTGCCCGATCTGGGGGCGCCTGATCTGGTGGAGGCCAAGGAGGCATCGGTCAGCAAGCGAGGTTGGTTCAGCCGCGGCAAGCCCAAGGCTCTTGCGGTCGCCGCATTCCTCTCCCTGCCGAATGCGGCTGCTCCCGACCTTGCTGAGGGTGAGGAGGCATCGCTCAGCAAGCCGGGCGCGCGCGGCGGCCGAGGTGCTCTCGTCACTGGAACTGGGCCGGTGGGAAGCTCGGAGGGCGCAGAGGCACCGACAAGCATGCAGAATCGGCCGTGGACCGAACTTGGCCTCGAGTTGGACTCGTTCGGACTATCCGAGGCTGAGGAGGCGGCTCTGAGTTGCCAGGGCCGTGACGCACTCGTTGCTGCCCGCGCGCTGCGCGCTCGCAAGACCTCCCTCCAGGAGGCCGGTGAGGCTGCGCTAAGCCAACTGGGCAGGCGCGACAAAGCGCGCGGTCCCCCAGATGCAGATGCGATGAGCCTCGGCGAGGGCGACGAGGCGTCGCTCAGCAAGCCGGGCGCGCGCGGCGGCCGAGGCGGTCCCCCAGATGCAGATGCGATGAGCCTCGGCGAGGGCGACGAGGCGTCGCTCAGCAAGCCGGGCGCGCGCGGCGGCCGAGGCGGCCCGCCCGATGGCAGCGCTCCGAGCCTCGGCGAGGGCGACGAGGCGTCGCTCAGCAAGCCGGGCGCGCGCGGCGGCCGAGGCGGCCCGCCCGATGGCAGCGCTCCGAGCCTCGGCGAGGGCGACGAGGCGTCGCTCAGCAAGCCGGGCGCGCGCGGCGGCCGAGGCGGCCCGCCCGATGGCAGCGCTCCGAGCCTCGGCGAGGGCGACGAGGCGTCGCTCAGCAAGCCGGGCGCGCGCGGCGGCCGAGGCGGCCCGCCCGATGGCAGCGCTCCGAGCCTCGGCGAGGGCGACGAGGCGTCGCTCAGCAAGCCGGGCGCGCGCGGCGGCCGAGGCGGCCCGCCCGATGGCAGCGCTCCGAGCCTCGGCGAGGGCGACGAGGCGTCGCTCAGCAAGCCGGGCGCGCGCGGCGGCCGAGGCGGCCCACCCGATGGCAGCGCTCCGAGCCTCGGCGAGGGCGACGAGGCGTCGCTCAGCAAGCCGGGCGCGCGTGGCTGCCAGGAAGGCCTAGACCCGGAAGACATCGCGCTTGACGAGACCAATGAGGCACCCATCGGCCGAACAAACCGACCGTGGCTTGATCTTGGGTTCGAGCTTGATGCAATCGGGCTATCGGAGGCGAACGAGCTAGCACTAAGTGGCCCTGGCCGCGAGGCACTCGCTGCTGCACGTGCAGTGCGAGCGCTTCGCGAGGGCGACGAGGCGTCGCTCAGCAAGCCAGGCGCGCGCGGCGGCCGAGGCGGCCCGCCCGATGGCAGCGCTCCGAGCCTCGGCGAGGGCGACGAGGCGTCGCTCAGCAAGCCGGGCGCGCGCGGCGGCCGAGGCGGCCCGCCCGATGGCAGCGCTCCGAGCCTCGGCGAGGGCGACGAGGCGTCGCTCAGCAGGCCGGGCGCGCGCGGCGGCCGAGGCGGCCCGCCCGATGGCAGCGCTCCGAGCCTCGGCGAGGGCGACGAGGCGTCGCTCAGCAAGCCGGGCGCGCGCGGCGGCCGAGGCGGCCCGCCCGATGGCAGCGCTCCGAGCCTCGGCGAGGGCGACGAGGCGTCGCTCAGCAAGGCCCGGAAGGCAGGTCGTGCAGGCTCGGCGGCTCCAAATCTGCCGAACCCGTCTGAGACCGACGAGCGGAAGGGCAGTGTGCCGCGGCGACCTTGGCTAGGCCGTGGCTTTGAGCTGGACTCAATGGGGCTCTCAGAGGCTGAGGAAAAGGCTTTGAGCGGCCCTGACCGCGATGCTCTTGCCATGGCTCGAGCGCTAAAGCAGAAGGAGAGCGGAGAAGGCGCTCCATCGCTGCCCAAGCGCGGCGGAGGCCCCCGAGACCCTCCGCCGAGTGGCGGCGGCCGGCCTGAGGACGGCGAGAGCGACCCATCGCTGCCCAAGCGCGGCGGAGGCCCCCGAGACCCTCCGCCGAGTGGCGGCGGCCGGCCTGAGGACGGCGAGAGCGACCCATCGCTGCCCAAGCGCGGCGGCGGCGGGCCTCCGTCGAGTGGCGGCGGCCGGCCTGAGGACGGCGAGAGCGACCCATCGCTGCCCAAGCGCGGCGGCGGCGGGCCTCCGTCGAGTGGCGGCGGCCGGCCTGAGGACGGCGAGAGCGACCCATCGCTGCCCAAGCGCGGCGGCGGCGGGCCTCCGTCGAGTGGCGGCGGCCGGCCTGAGGACGGCGAGAGCGCCCCATCGCTGCCCAAGCGCGGCGGCGGCGGGCCTCCGTCGAGTGGCGGCGGCCGGCCTGAGGACGGCGAGAGCGACCCATCGCTGCCCAAGCGCGGCGGCGGCGGGCCTCCGTCGAGTGGCGGCGGCCGGCCTGAGGACGGCGAGAGCGACCCATCGCTGCCCAAGCGCGGCGGCGGCGGGCCTCCGTCGAGTGGCGGCGGCCGGCCTGAGGACGGCGAGAGCGACCCATCGCTGCCCAAGCGCGGCGGCGGCCCCCGAGACCCTCCGTCGAGTGGCGGCGGCCGGCCTGAGGACGGCGAGAGCGACCCATCGCTGCCCAAGCGCGGCGGCGGCCCCCGAGACCCTCCGTCGAGTGGCGGCGGCCGGCCTGAGGACGGCGAGAGCGCCCCATCGCTGCCCAAGCGCGGCGGCGGCCCCCGAGACCCTCCGTCGAGTGGCGGCGGCCGGCCTGAGGACGGCGAGAGCGCCCCATCGCTGCCCAAGCGCGGCGGCGGCCCCCGAGACCCTCCGTCGAGTGGCGGCGGCCGGCCTGAGGACGGCGAGAGCGACCCATCGCTGCCCAAGCGCGGCGGCGGCCCCCGAGACCCTCCGTCGAGTGGCGGCGGCCGGCCTGAGGACGGCGAGAGCGACCCATCGCTGCCCAAGCGCGGCGGCGGCGGGCCTCCGTCGAGTGGCGGCGGCCGGCCTGAGGACGGCGAGAGCGCCCCATCGCTGCCCAAGCGCCCGTCTTCCTTCACGGACTTCTGGACCATGCACCCGCCTCGAACCCCGAGGCAGCAGCCAGTGATGCAGGTGTCAACAATGAACGTCGGACCGCCCATCGCTCACGCCGGCAATGAGCCGAATCGATCGCACCCGGGCAACGTCCCTGAGGAGGCGGCGTCTCTTCCTCCGCAGCCGGCCCCGCCGGGCGCAACGACGGCGACGCTGCAGCCGTCGCAGCAGCTTGCGGCTCTGCCCGCATACCAGCCAAGCCAGCTGCCCGGGACTGACCCGCAGATGGCGTCGAGCATGTCCAACACGCCAGCTCCGATCTCGGACGCTGCCTCCGTGCCGCCGCGCTCAGGGGAGCCTCAGACTACGCCGGAGGAGGCGGCGTCGATTCCGCCCGAGCAGCCTCCGCCGGGCGCAACGACGGCGACGCTGCAGCCGTCGCAGCAGCTTGCGGCTCTGCCCGCATACCAGCCAAGCCAGCTGCCTGGGACTGACCCGCAGATGGCGTCGAGCATGTCCAACACGCCAGCTCCGATCTCGGACGCTGCCTCCGCGCCGCCGCGCTCAGGGGAGCCTCAGACTATGCCGGAGGAGGCGGCGTCGATTCCGCCCGAGCAGCCTCCGCCGGGCGCAACGACGGCGACGCTGCAGCCGTCGCAGCAGCAGACCGACCCGCCAGGGTTCATAGGGGCTTCCCAACCGAGCTCGAGCGGCAAGATCGCCACAGAGCAGTCGCTGCTCGATAAGGTTGGCAACTGGTTTAAACCCTGGTTCGGAAAGCCCGAGCAAAGAAAGTCGCCGCCGTCGCCGCAGAAGCGTGACTCTGAGAACCGAGACAGCTTGGGAGGCGATCGGGACAGCTTGGGTGTCGACGTGAACATGGAAACCCCAAGGACCGCGACCGTGAAGCCCGCTCCTCCCGCCGGGCCTCCACCCGTGACGCCAAGGCAGGACAATGCCACAGCCTCCGCGATGCCGCAGCTATCGTCAGCCTCTGGCCTCGACGCGCCTCCGGCAGCGATGTCCGCCGGCCTCGCGACAAACGCCGTGCCGATGCCGATCAGCAATGGCGACGGCCAGGTCCTCTCCGTGGGGCAGCAGCCGCAGGCAGCACCACCTGCCCCTCATCCGATCTCGACTGATCTCGATGGAGCGTCGGCGGGCGCGATTCCGTTCAGCACGGGCATCGCTCCAACGACCCCGGCCGGCCTGGTGCCATCCGACGGCGCATCCCCCGGGGGCTCGGGCTCTCCCCCGCACAGCGGTGATGACCTCGCCATGCGCCAGAACCTGCAGCCGAGCGTGGCGCATGTCCCGCGGGAAGCCAGCGGCGGCGATGCCTCCGCCAGCTCCTCGCTCGCGGGTGCTGGCCTCCCCATCTCCTCCTCGGCGGCCGCGCCGCCCTCCGCTTCTTGCAGCGACTCGGCCGGTGCCGCCCCCGGGCACGCTTTTGCGCCGCCGGCGCAGCTGGTGCACGGCTCTGTGCTCGGCACCTCGGCCAGTGTTGGCAGCGGCCAAGGCGCGCCGCGTGGAGACGCGGACGCCCTCGGCAGCATGAGCACAGGCCTGTCGTCTATGGCTGGGAACCCGGCGCTGCTCGGCCAAGGCTTGCTGGCGGGCGGGCCGTCGTTTGTGCCGCACGGCGCCACAGATCCGGTCGCCGAAGACACGGCCCTCGCCGCTGCAGCCCACGATTTGGCCGCACTCGACCCGCTCCGCCAGCAGATGCTGGGCACGGGCGTCACTGTGTTGGCCGACGCAGGCAGAGGGAGCCGTCGAGACGGGGGCGCGCCCGGGGTGACTCCCATCGACGAGTCGGAGCGCGTTGCCCTCGTCAAGCACCTCAACTGGGCGCTCAAGGGGGACCCACACACGGGCGACGTCGTCCCGATGGACCCGAGCGGCGACGCCGTCTTCAAGGCGGCCGCGCCCGGCGTCCTGCTGTCCAAATTTGTGCTGCGCGTCGCACCGGCGGCGCTCGACCCGCGCGCGCTGAACCTGCCACAGGGTCGCCCCCTCGGCAGCGACGCCAAGCTGCAGAACCAGACCCTGTGCCTCAACGCCGTCACCGCCGTCGGCTGCGGCGTGCAGGGCCTCTCGCCGCGCCAGCTGGTGGACGCGCCGTCCCACCAGCAGGGCACGCTGCAGCTCGTGTGGAACCTCACGCGCAGCGCGCTGCTCGGCCCGATCAAGACGAGCAAGATGCCGCAGCTCAACGGGCTGTGCCTGGTCGGCGAGGACCCGGCGGTGCTCGCAAAGTACCGGCCCGAGCAGGTGCTGCTGCGCTGGGTCAACCACCACATCCGCGGCTACCTCGAGGCGAGCCCGGAGCAGGCGGCCGTCCCGCGCACCTTCCGCGTCACCAACCTGCACGCCGACCTCGCCGACGCGCTCGCGCTCGCGATCGTGCTGCACCAGGTGCTGCCGCACCGCAGCGCGGCGTGGGACGCGGCGTGCGCCGCCCTCGGCGCGTCCTCCACGTCCGAGCGCGCCGAGGGCGTGCTGGAGGCGGCGAGGTTAGGCGGCGTCGAGATGTTTGAGCCGCAGGCGGGTGACCTCACCGCGCCGCGGCCGCGCATGCTGCTCGCCTTTGTGGCTGCGATCTTCCACACGCACCCGGGGCTGGTTGAGCAGCCCGCCGCGCCCAAGGCCGCCAAGGCCCGCCGTGCGCTGCGCAGCAACCCGTCGCAGGCGCGCGAGGAGGCGGCGCTGCGCATGTGGATGGCGTCGCTTGGGCTGGGGCTCGAGTCGCTATCCTCGCTGTACGAGGACTGCCGCGACGGCGTCGCCTTCCTGCGGCTGGTCGACTTTATCAAGCCGGGCACCATCGACTGGAGCCGCGTGCTGCTCGAGCCGCGCTCGATCTACGAGCGCGTGCAAAACTGCAACCATGCCGTCCGCGCCGCGCGCTTCCTCGGCCTCGTCGTGGAGGGCTTCTCGGGCAAGGACCTCGCCGACGGCATCTCGATGTACATCCTGTCGATGGCGTCGCAGCTGATGCGCGCGCACGTGTGCCTCTTCCTCGACGAGCTGGGCCTCGGGGAGGGCGACGTGCTTGAGTGGGCAAACTGCCAGGTGCGCCGGCACGACGACGCCTTCGAGATGCGCCTCCGCGGCTTCGCAGACGCGCAGATCCGCACGGGCGTCTTCGTGCTGCGGCTGCTGCGCGCCGTGGCGCCAGAGTGCACCCGCGAGGAGCTCATCCTCCCGGGCGACACCGAGGAGGAGCGCGCGCAGAACGCGCGGTACGCCATCTCGTGCGCGCACAAGGCGGGCTGCACCGTCTTCGCCACCTGGGAGGACGTGATCGAGGGGCGGCCGCGCATGATCCTCTGCTTACTCGCCGCCCTCATGGCGGAGGACTTGCGACGGCACGAGGAGGAGTCGCAAGCCGCACCGGCGGCCTGAGCCGCCCTCCTGCCCGGAGAGCAGCAGCAGCACACTTTCATGTCCATATCGTTATGATGTAGATAAAGCGGGCGCTCTGGCAGCTCCGCGCTCTCGACGTCTCTCTTCTACCCTAGTGCCTAGAGACGTCCAATGTGGAGCGTCCGCCGCTGTGTCAGTGGCGCTCGTGTTTTAGTGCCTATCTCATACCTCCGCACACAGCGGACTGTAGCACACACCTCCACCAAAAAAGAGACCGCAGATAAAGAGAGAATACCGACACATAGCACACGCCGACACAAGACAGTCGCCGGAGGATAGAGAAGGGGGGCTCGAAAGAGCCGCTGCACCAAGGCCCGCCATGGAAGGCGCAGCGCGCGCCGGCCCACAAGCGAGCCACGTGCCAAACAGCGGCGCGTCACGACCACAGCAGAGAAGAAGGCGGCGCGGCATCCTCGTCGCGCAAGCTGGCCAGTCTCCGCGTAGGCGATTCCTCGTCGCCGCCGCTAAAGACACCGAACCACCACAGCAAAAGTAGCAGTGCGCCGATCAAGCCCGACGCTATCATCAGATTCGACTTGAGCTCTCTCCACTGCATCTCCCGCCTTGCACCGCGCGCCTTGGCTGAGAAGACGTTGGCCGATTGCGCCACGCTCTGCGACTTGTCAGCCAGCTCCGTGAGCTTCTCGTCGCGCTCAAGCATCTTCTTCATGTTCTCCTGCATGACGACGCGCACCTGGTTCACCTGTTCCTGAACCGCTGGCAGCTGCGCATCGCTTCGCCGCGTGTCGCTCGACATGAGGGGGTCGCGGTCCTCGGTGGGCATGGTGGCGCGACCCTACGGGAGCGGCGGCGGAGCGGTGTGGTGTGTGGGACGCCGAGCTATGCCGGACACCACTCTTGGTGTGCGTGTGTGCGTGCGTGTGTTGTTGTGCGCGCCAAGGTCGCCAAGGTCGGCGCAAGCGCCAAGAAGTAAAACACGAGCTGTTGTGAGAAGAGCGACTAGCACACCTCTGAGTCCCAGAAACCCGAGGAGTCACACAGTCCACCTGTGTGATGCACGCCCTGCGAGCGGGGCCGGGGTGCGCACTGTCCCTCTGTGTTCCTGTGCGTCGCCCATCTCTCCCTGGAGATGAACGCTCTATTTATTTATTTCTCCCTGTGTGGCGGCGCTCGCCGCCGCTAGCCCCGAGGTCTCGTGGCTCTTCGGGAGGCCGCGGTGGCGTAGCGAAGCTCGTTCCTCCTCCTCCACCCTCAACGACCCCGCCGCGGACCATCCGCTGCTCGCGCGACGCTACGCTCGCCTCCCTACTCACTACATCGCCATCGGACAGTGTCCGATGGCGCAGCGGGTCCGCCTCCTTCGGAATGGTTCACGCACCGGTGGCAAGCTGCTGGTGGTGCCTGACACCTGGGAGCAGCTTCTGCACCGCTGCAGTCGCAAATTCTCTACTGACGACGAGCCATTCGTGGCGTCTCGGTGCTTCACGGTGGACGGCTTCGAGATAGAGGAGCTGGAAGAGGTAGCCGCTTGGCGCCCTCGGTGTCGCTGCACGCTGCGGCGCGCTCCGCAGCCCAAGCACATGCCTCCAGGTGGCCGCCGACTCCATTGTCGTCGTCTCGAGCGGCGAGGATTTCCTGCCGCTGCCTCTGCTCGAGGGGCTGCCGCCGCCGCTGCACACAGGCGTCTCCTCGAGCGCCGCCAGCACGGCGTCGGCTGCGCCGGCGCCGACTGAGCTGAGCCGTGACTCGTCCGTCGCCTCGGTCTCGCTTCCGCCGCACGCGTCGCCGCTGCCTCCCGGGGCGGCTGCGGCTGCAGAGCCGGCGGTGCCATCGCCACCCGAGCCTCGACTGCACCTCACCATGCTGCAAGCCGCGCCGCTGGTGACCTCTCGCGGCTCGGACGGCGCCGTGCACCCGCTGCCTCAGCTCAATCTTCTTTCGGAGCGAGAGAAGCTCTCGGAGATGCTCTCGCACGCCAGCAAGGCGGCACCTCCTAGACACCTCCCAGACATCTCCCGTCACGTCCTTCGGGGTTGGCGAGGCGCCGCACTGTGCTCTCCCGCCACACCAGCCTCCGGCAGCAGGCGCTCGACATCGCCTTTGAGATTGCGACCACCGACAACTTGCGCCGCGTGTGCACGACGGGCGCGACGGTGCTGCGACACTCTCTGGCCGCGGCGAGGCGCCGTGCCTTGCCTCAGGCCGTCTCGGCTCCTTCCTGACAGGTGCTGCACTACTCCGGCCACGGAGAGGAGTCGTACCTCTCTTTCGAGGACGGGTCGGGCGCCTCGCACGAGCTGACGCCGCAGCTGCTCGCCTCGACCTGCGCCGCTGCCGACGGCGCCGCGCCGCCGCTGCGGCTCGTCTTTGTCTGCGCGTGCCACTCTCAGCCCGCCGCCGCCGCCTTCGCGAGGATGGGCGTGCCGCATGTCGTGGCCGTCGCCTCGTCGGCGCTGCTGCTCGACGCGGCGGCCGTGTCCTTCACGAAGCACTTTTACCTCGCGCTCGCCACCGGCGTCAGCGTGCAGGCCGCCTTCGACATCGGGAGGAAGGCCGTCTCTTCGATGCCCGCGCGCCTCACGCCGACCTCGAGCGCGCGGCACGAGTCGTCAAAGTTCGTGTTGCTCGGCTCGGGCGACCACCAGACGCCAATCTGGCCGAGGAACCGCCGCCATGCACACCCCACCACCACACCCCACACACCCCACACATCCCACCACACCGCACACCACACCGCACACCACACCGCACACCACACCGCAGGCCTGACCCGTGCCGCGGCCGCAACCCCTCCACAGGCTCCTCGCCGGCGCTCTGCGCGACGCCTCGCAGCCGCTCTGCGCCACCAACCTACCCGCGCCGTCCGAAACCTTCGTCGGCAGACAGGTGCTCATGTCGCGCGCCGTCGCGGCGCTGCTGCACGGGCGCAAGCGGTACGTCTGTCTCGTCGGCGCCGGCGGCATCGGCAAGACAGCCCTCGCCCTTGCCGTGGCGCACTATGTGCGGCTGCGGTGCGCGGCTCCACAGAGACGCGGGATGTGCCTCCGCCCCCCCCAAACCGCCCCGCCCCCGGCCCCCGGCCCCCAGGCACGCCTTTCCGGACGGGGTGCACCACGTCGACTGCAGCGGCCTCTCCTCGAGCCTCCAGCTCGCCTACGCCCTCGCCGCCGCGCTCTCGCTGCAGCTCGTCGGTCCCGGGGAGGAGCAGGTGCGGGAGGAGCTGATCGGCGCCCTCGCGCCGCGCCGCCTCCTCATCGTCGTCGACCGCTGCGACGAGCTCGCCGAGGCCCGCAGAGCAGGCGGCGGCGGCCCGGCTGCCGCCTCCTCCTCTCCCGCGGGCGAGGCTGCGGCGGCCGCAGGCTCGCCCGTCGCCGAGCTGCTGGCGCTGGTGCTCGCCTGAGCGGCGCGACGGCGTCCCTTCTCACTTTGGGCCGCGTCCGGGCTACGACTGCAGCGCTTTTAGGTGCTGCGCCGCGCGCCGCGGAGCAAGCTGCTGCTGACGAGCCGCAAGGCAGTCGCGCTCTCCGACGCGCAGCCGCAGATTGTCCAGTGCTCGGAGCTCTCCCTCCCCGAGGCGGCGAAGCTGCTGCGCCGGATGGCGCCGGGCAGCGTGCCCGAGTCGCACGCCTTTGCGCTGGCCGAGCTGTGCGGCTGCATGCCGCTCGCGCTCCGGCTGTGCGGCTGCGCGCTCGGCTCGAGCCGCGTGCGCACGAGCGCCGACGAGCTCATCAGCAAGCTGCAGGCGGAGGCGAGCCGCCTAAGGTCGCTGCGCGAGGTGGCGCAGCGCTCAGGCGGGGCCGCGCGCCGTGCGCGGCTCACCGTGCCGCGCGTCTCGCACCCACCCCGCCTCGCTGCGCCCAGGCCACGCCTCGGTGGAGGCGTGCATCGCCTCGTCGTACAACAACCTCCAGCCGCGGCTGCAGTTCATCTTCCTCGCCCTCTGCACCTTCCCCGCCCACTTTGACGAGAACGCCGCCGTCGCGCTCCTCCTGCACGACGCCGCCTCACCGCCGCCACCAGCCTCGCCGCACGCGGCATCGCCCTCCTCCGCCACGCCGCCCTCGCTCTCGCGCGACAACTCGGGCGAGGCGGGCGGGCAGTGCTCCTCGCCCGCGCTGCTCTCGCTGCTGCGCGGCGTTGTGCCGGGACCGAGCAGCCCGAGCGGCGGGGCCAACGGGAGCGGCGGCGGGAGCGGCGGCGGCGGGGAGGCGGGCGAGGTCGGGCGCGCCGAAGGCGGCGCCGCGCCCGGTCTCGGGATGGAAGCGGCGGAGGTGCGGAGGGCGCTGGGGCAGCTCGTCGAGGAGAGCATGGTAGAGCTCCGCGTGGGGCGCGGCGACGCCCGCCGCTACCGGTTGCACGACCTGATCCGCCTCTTTGGTGCGAACAAGATGGCGCAGGCGGAGGGGGGGCGCGCGGCGCGGCAGCGGTGGACGCGTAGCCTAGTATTTTACTACACGGGGTGGCTGGCGAGGATCAACGAGAGGGGGCGCTTCGACGACACGAGCGGATCGCTGGAGCTCTTCGACGCCGAGCGGTCAAACGTCGAGTATGCGCTCGCGCAGGCGACCGACGACCAGTTCCCGGCGCTGCTGTGCTCCGGCCGCAACCTGCTCCGCCACCGCGTCGACCACGGCACGCGCCGCTCGCTGCTGCTCAAGGCGCTCCAGCTCATCGACGAGGAGGAGGAGGAGGACGCGCCTGCTCCTGCGGCGGCGGCGGCTCCCGTCTCGCCGCCCCGCGCCGCCGCAGCGGGCTTGCTGCTGCCTTCGCGAGCGGGGAGCGGCGTGGCGGAGGCGTTGCCACCACGGCGGCTGCTGCCGCTGCTGCTCATCGACCTCGCCTACGCGCTCAGCAACGCGTCGCGCTTCGAGGAGGGGACGCGCGCCTACGCTTGCGCGCTGCGGCACGCCGCCGGCCTTGCATGCGCGCGCCCCCTCCTCGCCGAGGCGGGGCTTGACCGAGTGGCGGACCCGGACGGCTTTCACGGCGCCGTCCTCCCGCCATCGGAGGGCACCGTGTCGGCGCTCCCGCCGCCGCCGCCGTCCCCGCGGCCGCAGGCGGCGTCGGCGCCGCCGCTGCGGCCGCCGCCACTGGCCGCGTTGGGCGGCGAGAGGCCGCGGGCGGAGGTTGCGGTTGTGTCCTTGGAGAGCGCCGGGCCCACTCCGGCGGAGAGCGCCGCCGCGGCAGCCGGAGGGGAGGAGGCAGCGGAGGCGGAGTTCGAGCGCCAGCTCGAGGGGCTGATCCTCGATTCGGGCGTCGCTCCAACGCCCGAGGCCGTCTTCGCCGCCGACTCGGCTGAGGTGGTTGCAGAGGCGCTCAACTTGCTCGCCGTCAACTTGGACTGCCGCGGCAACGAGCGCGGCTCGCAGCTGCTCTTCCTCCACGCGCTCCGGATCCGGCGGAGGCTCTTCGGCCCGGCCCACCCCGAAGTGGCTTCGACCTACAACAACCTCGCCAACCTGCTGCGGTCGCCGCTGGTAGCCGGTGGCGCGGGGCGCGCGTACCAGCGGGTCGGGCCGCACTCTCCGCAGCTCGCTGCCTCGCTCACCAACCTCTCGGTCCTGCTCGGCCGCTCGGGCGACGCGGCGGACGAGGCGGAGGCGGAGCGGCTGCTGCGGCGCGGGCTGGCGATCCGCGAGCGGGTGTTTGGCCAGGAGCATCCCGAGGTTGCCCACTCCCTCCACTCGCTCGCCAACCACTACCAGTTCCAGCGCAAGGACTTTACGAGGGCGGAGGGGCTCTACGAGAGAGCCTTGCGGATGCGCGAGCAGTACTACGAGCGGAACTCGGACCGCGTCGCGCAGACGCTCAACTGCATCGCTGCGCTCAAGCGAGCGCAGGCGTGCGCACCGGCTCATCTCGGCTCATCTCGGCTCATCTCGGCTCATCTCGTGCGCACCGCCTGTATTCGGGTTCCGGTCTCTGATCGCCGCCCCTCCGGCGCAGGGCCACGACCAGCGCTCCGAGGAGCTCTACCTCGAGACGCTCTCCATCCGGCGCGAGCTCTCCGGCGGGCGGCACTCGGAGACGCAGAAGACGGCCGCAGCGCTGCTGCGCCTCTACCAAAAGCAGGGCAAGAGCAGGGAGGCCGCGCAGCTCAAGCGAGACCTGTCGGCGTGGCGGCGCGAGGCGCCGGCCGACGCGACCGCAGCCTTCCTCCACGCGTCGGTGCGGCCGAACCCGCCCTTCAGCGCGGTGCCCGAAGGCTTCCGGCTGCTGCACGCCGTCACCGGGCATCAGGGCTACGTGCTCAAGCACATCGCGCAGGAGAGCCGCGCGAACAAGGTGACGGCGGAGCTGGGCGCCACCGACGGCGGCGACGCGGGTGGCAGGCGCGCCTCTCCGTCCACCGTGCTCGAGCAGGCCGCCGCGCTCGAGCTACACATCGTCGCCTCGTCGGAGGAGGCGCTGCGGCGCGCCCAGCAGCTCTGCGAGGCGCACCTGAAGAAGGTGCACGAGCAGATGGCGAGCTGGGCGCGCGGGCACGCGAGCTCGCGCCGCTCATCGCGCGGATCGGCGGCGGGAAGCTCGCGGCGCGAGTCCCCAGCCAGCGGCGGCCCGTCGCGCCCGTCCCCCGCCAGCGGTGGCCCCTCCGCCCTCACGCTGGCGGACTTTATCAGCGTCAAGACGCCGACGCGGCCGCCGCGGGCGGAGCGGCCGCCGTGAGGCTTGCGTGAGGCCTTCTGAGCGGATGCGCGCGGAGGGGAGAAGTGACAAGTGTCGTTGCATGACGGTATCGAGCCTCGGGTCTTGTGTTTTGCCTTGCCATTTACGTGTGTCGACTTGTACCCGAGTACGGTGGCGCACGCCGTGCAACAACCGGATGGCACACTTTCGGGTTTCGGCAAAGAGCGCCGAAGGAGGTTTCGTACTCTCTAGCGCGCTGATTGCCCGACAGGTCATGCAAAACGGGCCCTGAGTGTCACCGAAACACGTACACCGGCACATTGTCCTTTGTCGGCCGATGCGCGGCTCGCCGCCCACCCCACGGCCACGCGGTCCCTAGAGCTCTAGGTGTTATACAGCATAAACACCGTCCGTGCAGGGCTCCTAGGCCATCACTGGGTCCACAGTGGACGGACACACAGCCTCAGCTGGCCCGGCGGGCTCGGCCTGACCCTCGCGAGGATGGCGCGCGCCCACGGCGACGCCTTCTAGAGCGTAGAGAGGTCCCTCACACCCTGCTAGCCAGAGTCTGTACCCCTATAGCCCTAATACGTGTACGTGTAGTACTTTTGCACGCTAGCTCCTCCGTCTCGCTGCCCGGCTCGCCTTACCACCACTGCCCGGGCCGCCTCGCTCCGCCAGCGCGCGCGCTCGCTCCGCCACCGATCTCTGCGCGCCTGGGAAGGAGTTGATGTGGTCGTAAAAGGAGGCAGACCGCTCCGCGTCGGGCTCGTGGAAGACGAGCTTGACGATGGTGCGCTCGCCGCGCTTCACCGGCGTGACGCGGTGCGAGGGGCCTCCCTCGCCGGCACGTACGAGCAGCACCGAGTTCGGCGTCGTCCACGCCGAGTCGCGGCCGCCGTCAGCGCAGACCCACTCGGTGAAGCAGTCAGCCGTGTTCTCGAGCGTCAGGATCACCTCTGTCTGCGGCGGGCTGTAGAGCGCGTCGTCGCGGTGCCAACCCATGCTGGCGCCGGCACCATACTGCCGCAACTCTGCCGGAAAGTCGGACGGCTCGAGCCGCGGCACGCCGGTGAGCGCGGCGATCCGGCTCGCAACCGCTTCGCTCATCAGCATCGCGTGTGTGTGGGATCGGCGGTCGAGACACAGGCCCATCCGCCGCAGCGCAATCGAGTCCTTCTCTGCGCGCATGCCGCCTCGCAGGGTCCGGCACTCACGCCGGATAGCCTCAAAGTCGGCCGGCGAGAGGAAGCGCTCGCGGTATAGCACACCGCCGTTTGAGACAAACGCGGTAGGCGCCGAGTGAGCGACCAGCGCGAGCACGGCGAGGAGCATTGTGCTTCAAGCTGTTCCGCGCCACTCTCCTCCGCTTCGAGGTCTTCGAGCTCCGTCCGGCTTGACGAGGCCCTTGCAGCCTGCCTCTTTGCGGGAAGCCGCTCGAGCACGGAAAGAAACGCGCGCGCCGGCTGCTACTGCTATTAGGCCCGTGATAGCTGAGAAGGAGACTCACATCGGCAAACCGCGACGCACAAGTGGCTGCTAGCTCTCTTCACTGCGCTCTGCGGCCCCCCAGGGCAATCCTCGTTCGCCCGCAGACGGACACCCCAGTCCACACCAGTCTGCCTTCGAACCGACCCGGCTGCCTTGCCCGCCAGACTCGGATCGCATAGTGCACAAGAAGGCCCTCGCTTCTGGTTGACATCGAGACCACGGCGCGCTCGAGAAAGCGCCCGGCCCACACCTTCGCTCCCCAGCCAACTCGAACGCCCGCGCCTCTCAGCACGGCGCGCCGCCGCCCGGCCTCTAGCACGGGCCGCCCTGAGCTTGACCGTCTCTCTACAGCTCTCCCTAGTCGAGGTCCGCCGCGATCGCCAGCGACACTTTTGGCTTCTCGGGTGAAGCGACATTTTGGGCGCCAATCGAGGCGGAAGACATGGCCTTCTCGATGAGAGCGCCCGCCGTCGGCGGAGGCGCGGCTTCCACCTTGGCCGGCGAGGAGGGCTGGGTCGGCGCCGCCGACGCCGGGTGTGGCTTGTCGAGCGCTTCGATGACCGGCGAGAGCGCGCCCGAAGCGAAAGTTGCCATCTGGGGCGACGCTGTGGCGGCAGTGGCGGCGAGGACGGTGACGACAGCCTTCCAACCGCCCGCAGCGTGGACCTGGCTGTAGTCGCCACCGACGAGTCCCGCGAGTGCAAGCGAGATGGCCAAGCGCATCTCCTCCTGCTCGGTCGTGACGAGCGCCTCGATCATCGTGTCGATGTTGCTCGAGGTGCACGCCGCCTCGCGAGCCGCCTCGTCCGTCAGAAGCGGTGCGAGGCTACGGGCAGCGACCAGCGCGTGCGGGCCGCTGAGCAGCGGCATGAGCGCAGCGGGTGCTCCGGCGGCAGCGAGCGCGCTTGCGAGCTCCGGGTCAGCGGAGACCTCGACGAGGAGCTTGAGCGCGTTGTCGAACTGCTCCGAGATGGAGTCCCTCGTGCTGGCTCGCTCTGACTTGCTGCTCATCTCGCGCAAGAGAGCAACGTGCGCAGAGGCCGCGCCCGCGGCCAAGTCGGACTGCTCGTGCGCGAGCGCCCACAGCGAGGTACACACAAAGTTGAGCGCGCGGCTGTCGGCGGCCAGGCTGTCGCGCCCATCCGACTCGCTCAGGGCAGCCGCCGCGCCGCGGGCGACGGCGTAGTATGCTTCGAGCATGTCAGCGCGCTGGGTCGCCACGTGCTGCAGCGCCTGCAGCGAGCCGATGATCGGCGGCCAGCCGGCGGCCTTGTAAGCCGCGCGCCAGTCGCCACCGACGAGCGCCGCAAGCGCGCACACAATGGTGAGCCGAGCGTCGGGGTCGGTGCTCGCGCCGAGGGCGCCGCTGAGCGCAACGGCGCCGCCCGCGTCTCGCGCCGCCGCCCGAGACTGCTCGTCAATCAGCAGGGCGGGCATGGCGGAAGCGATGGTGCGCGCCATCGTCGGGTCGGGGGTATGGACGAGGAGGCGCATGAGCGCCACACCGGCGCCCGCGGAGGCGAGGCCGACGACCAGGTGCGGGAGCTGGCACAGCGAGGCAACCGCGGCCGCCGCGATGGCGCGGATGTCAGCATCGGCGTGGGCGAGCAAGCCGACGACAGCAGCGGGGGCGCCGGCAGCGAGCATTTCGCCGGCGCAGTGCGGCGGTACGGCGGAGGCGTCGCGCGTCACGTTGAGCAGCGCTGTGAGCGCCATGCGCAGGAGGTTGGGCTCCGTCTCGTAGAGAAGGCTGGCGAGGTGCGGCGCGACGCCGGCCGATAGCAGCGCCGCTGGCTCGACGTACGAGACGTTGGCGACGGCGGAGAGAGCGATTGCACGCGTGCGCGGGTCGGGCGCGCGTGCGGACGAGAGCGAGGCGCAGAGCGGCCGCAGCGCTCCCCACCCCGACAGCTGCGAGCGGAAGTTCTCATCGGCTGCGAGGTGGGCGAGGGCCTGGAGGCCGTGCCCCACGGCGGCCGCGTCGCTCGACCCGTCGGCCGCCTCGACGAGGAGGCGCGGCGCACCGACTGTCGCGAGAGCTTGCCTCCCGCCCGGCTCGTGCGATGCGCGCGAGAGCAGCGACAGTAGTCCCAACCGCATCTCGGGCGAGAGCCCGCCTTGCATCAGCGGTGCGACGAGCTTGTGGAGCGTCTGCGGACTCGAGAGCAAGTCGGCCGTGATAACTCCGAGCGCGCACAGGTTGGAGAGTATGGTCACGACGAGCTCGCGAATGTGCGGGTGGCTCACAAGCTCAACCAGCTGCGTCAGCGCCCCAGGCTGCTGAGCGATCGAGACGGCGTGGACAGCATTTTTTGAGAGCTGCGCGAGCGTGTGGAGCGTCTGGTCTGTCGCGCCGCGCGAAAGCGACTCAATCATCATCCCAATGCCACCCGAGGCGACGACCTCGCCCGCGTTCTCGGGGGCGAGCGACGAGAGCAACATCATGGCGCCCGCACGCGCATTCTCGTTCTCCGACCCCATGAGCGCGACGATGGAGGGCATCGCCGAGGTGTTTCGCACCGCTTGCTGGACGGCCGCCGGGTCGGCCGAGTTGACGGCGCAGAGGCAGTCGACAGCGAGACCCACCTAACGGGACAGCACGCACCAGTGGCGATGGGCCTCTCTCCCTGACCCTTTCGCCCCACCGCCGAGCGCGCGCCTGCTCGACTCCCATCTCCGCCTCCGAGGCCGAGCCTCCGCCCCAGCCCTTGGCGAGCCTGCGGAGGGGGGGCGGCGGAGTCGGCAGATAGAGAGGCTCTATCTTCCGGTGCCTGAACCGGGACGTGGCCGTCTTTTGGCGTATCCACTGCATGTGGCGTCTGAGGGAGACAATCTCTCCAGCATCTACAGGGTGCGAGCCCGGAGGCGTGGATGAGTGTGGTGCAGAGCGGCTCGGCAACGCCACTCGCGAGCATGGCGCGAGCGCCGTCGGGCTGCTCCATGATCGTTGCGACCAGCTGGAGCGCCACCGTGCGCGACTCCGTGAGCTCCGACGCCGAAGAGAGCAAGCCGAGCAGAGCCGGCGCCGCGCCGACGTCGACGAGTTGGTTGGTGCACGCTTCGTTGCTTCGGCAGAGGATCTGGAGGAGGCCGAGCGCGCCGCGCTGGACGCGTGGGTCGGTCGACGACAGCAGCGGCGTGATGAAGAGGGCCGCGCCCGACTCGAGCAGTGCCTTGTGGTGGCTCTCGACAGCGCACGCGATGGCCTCGCAGAGGGTGCGCTGCAATGCCGGCTTTGACGCCTCGCCCAGCTCGTCGAGGAGGACGAGGGGGATCTCGGCGGAGGTGGCGCGGCTGCACATCTTGCGGAGCTCGGCGGCCCCTTTCTCGCGTAGGTCGAACGGGGTCGACTCGGAGCGCAGCGCCGCGAGGATCCCGTCGATCTCCTCGAGCTTGCCCGAGGTGGAGTTCTGGCGCGCGCGGCTTGGGATGTTTGACGTGCTCCGCTGGTACGCGACGGGGCCTAGGGCGCCCGGTGGCGGCGCGGCGAGAGCCTTGCCGACCTCCTTCTTCAGCTTATGCAGCGCGCCCTTGTTCTTCTTGCCGAGCGCAGTCGTCTTGGCCTCGGCTGCCTCACGCGCCGCCATCCTGGCTTCAAACGCCGCGGCGGAGGCCTTCTCCTTCTCCTTTGCCTTTGCCTCGGCAGCCTCCGCGGCATCGGCCGCCTCGGCAATCTTCATCGCCGCCGCCATTTCGGGGTCCATCTCACCCCCTTGCGGAAACGACGAGGACTCTGGCAGTCCAGCTGCCGTCGGCTGCGTGGTGGCAGCTGGGTACTCCCGGAAGCCGGCGGACTTGAGGTGGTCTCGAGGCGACATGGGCCCGGTGGGCTGGGGGCGGACCCAGGAGGTTGTTTTGGTTGCATAGTCGACGTAGTACCGACGCCCCGTGGACGGGTCGAACCTCTCCTCCCAGCCGGGCGGCAAAGGCCCTTCAGACACCTTGCGGCTGAGAGGCGGCGGCGTCGGATTGGCGGCAGCCTCCTCCGCCGCCTGACGCAGGCCAGCGAGGACCTCCTCCCGCGGGACACCCGCCTCGATCAGCCCACGTGCGTCAGGGTTCTGTTGCAGCAGCTCCTCGTCCGTCGGCATTCGTGAGAGCTAGGGGAGACGATCGGTGCGGCCGTCCTTTCGCCGTGTCGGAGGTGTGTGAGCTTTGGTGTGGAACGCAAGGAGGGAAGAATAAGGGAAGGCGCTTTTGCTGGTTCAGAATTCTTTTAGTGTGTGTTGGTGCCTGCGAGCGGGTTCTTTACCAGGTTGCAACCCTAGTTTCGCACTGTGCTGTCAATCAACAGAGCACCAACCAACAAACAGCTCTCAGGACCCCCCACCCACGCCCCCAGTGCTGGGATGATGCCAGCAACCAACCAACCAACGCCGGACTGAGGAGGGAGGGAGTGCGGAAGCTCCGCGCGGCTGGAAGTACCACGCCTGCGCGGCCCGCCGGGACCGCGTACGTACTGGAATGGGAAAGCCCCACCCATAGCCAACGCCGCCGCAGCATCGAGCGGCGCGTCCTCCCCTGTAAGCTGTATTGCACCATAGGTCGTCGGCTTTGCCGACGCCGCGACGTGGACGGGACACAGGCAGGGACGGACGGGCGACCATGTACCCGAACAAGCATGATCCCGAGAACGGACGGGGCATTCCATCCACCTACATAGTGCGGGACCTGGGGCAGCAACCAACAACCTGGATGGGGACGGGGTGCTGCGCAACCGACGCCAACCAGCAGCGTTCACAGCCTTGTTATTGACAAGAAAATACGTCCTATGGCGCTATGCGCTGGTCTGTAGACTAGGTTGTTCACAGACCTTGAGCACTTGAGCACTGGATAGGGTCGATTCCGCATGGTACGGGACCCCTCGATCGTCTCGCCCTCCCTCACAGACCTTGTTATTGACAAGAAAATACGTCCTATGGCGCTTTGCGCTGGTCTATGAGAGGTTGAGGTGCGAGCCCTGGAGGCCCGCCTGGGGATGGGGGGAGACTACCCGCGGGCCTAGTAGGCCCGCGGGCACACAGCACGAAACTTGCCCGAAAATCAGCAGTTGGTACTGTGCCGTACGAAAGTGTGAACAGGTTGGAGTAGCAGCTCCTGAGCACGGCGCCGCAGGCGCCTGTTGATAGGTCCAGGTGATAGCCCTGGATGGGCAATGCATACGCCTAGTCGGGCCTCGGATCGCCCGACCGCGTCCCGGTGCTCTGCGTTCGGATTTGTGACGCCGCCGCACCGCGCCGCGGCCGGGGGGCCTCCGGAGGCCGAGGATGGCCGTGACGGACCGGGACGAGCTCTGAGAGGTTCAGTGTCAGTGTATATATTGTAGAGACCAACCATGTGCACAATATCTCTCAGTATAGCTAAGCCTTGGAAGGCGATGCCGGGGCCGTACAGCAGCTTGATGGTGCTTCGCCGGCGTGCGTCCCGGAGCGGTGCCGGACGGGCCACGGGCGGTCCGGGGGAGAAAATCGAACCGACGGCGCTCTGATTCGACTTTTAACTTCAAAGAAAGAAAGAAAACAGACAACCCAAGGGAGGGATGGGAGAACGGCACGCCGCCACCACACAGGGATTTTAACTTAAATAAATAAATACAACGGACACGCCAAACGAGGGGTGGGAGAAGGACAGGGTCCCCACCTGCACAAGCAGGATCTTGTAGGACGATCAGGGACACAGGGGAACGGGAGCGGGGAGCGCATCGCGACACGGAGGGGGGCTGGGCAGGGGGTTCACCCTCACGACAGGAATCCCATCTCTCGTATAGGACAGGTTGCACCCGGCGGCACGGGGGCAAGCGCGGGCCTCCTACTGGTTGCGCTCTCCTAGTTCTCCTGCTCCTGACAAGGGACAGCGACAGGCTCGCAGCACGGTGGACTCCCTATCCACTGGCGATCTCTCTCGACTAGCGACCTTCCTCCGACGTCTCACCGGCAGTCTCTTCTACCACAGGCAGACTGACACGTGGGTGGCAGTGGCGGTGATAGGAGTCTCCCACTCTGTGGGCCTCGCTAGAAGTGCGACCCCTGCGCGTGTCCTCGCCCTTGAGGAAGGGGAAGGGGCTGTGTGTCTGTGCATGTGTACAACATGTGTGTGTGTGTGTGTGTGTGTGTGTGTGTGTGTGTGTGTGTGTGTGTGTGTGTGTGTGTGTGTGTGTGTGTGTGTGTGTGTGTGTGCTCGCTCGCTCGCTCGCTCGCTCGCTCGCTCCCTCGCTCGATCGCGCGCGCGCTGCGCGAGCCGCCCTGCCCGCTGCGCTGCTAGGGTTGCGCTGCGGGAAGGGCTCGGCGGCCGTTCCTAGAAATCCTCGTCGCTCCCCTCGTAGAGGGAGGGCTCGTTGGACTCGAGGAGTGGGCCGCCGTCGGAGGAGGAGCGGGCGGCTCCGCGGGCGACGCTCGCCCAGTTCTTCTTGTTGCTCTTGACCTCGCCGCCGCCGCCGCCGCCGCCGCGGCCGCCGCGCCCGCGCCGCCCGCGGCTTGTGCCCAGCCTGACCGCGCTCGGCATGCGCTCGTAGATAGTGTCCTTGAAGGCGGAGTGGAGGAGCGCCTCGAAGTTGACGCACGGCGCGTAGCGGCAGCGAGCGGCGGTCTTGCACGGGATGGCGGTCTGGTTGAAGGCCGGGCAGAAGCCGATCCCGTCGCGCACCGCCATCGCCTTGGCCTTGCCCGCCGCGCGCGCGACCTCGACCTTGTTGTCGACGATGAGGCTCTCGAAGGTCTTCTTCTTGGCGACGTTCGCCGCTGCGGCGCGCCTCTCCTTGAGCGCCTGCGCGCCGCACTGCGCGTCGTGGATGATGTCGGCGCTCGTCGTCGCAAAGGCGCGGCACGATGGGCAAAGCTTGTTCCCGAGCACCTTCACACTCCCGACGTCGAGGCGGAGGGGTCCGCCGACATCGCCGCTCGCGTAGACGTTGGGCAGGACAGGGAGGTTGCAGACGAGGTTCTCGTTCTTCACCTTGAAGAGGATCGAGCCGTCCTTCTCGTCCGACTTCGTGCCGAGGAAGGAGTGGTATCCCTCCTGGATGGAGACCACGTTGCCGAAGTGCTTCTCCAAGAGGGGGGCGAAGTGCTCGATCTGGGCCGCGGTGTTGATGGCGCCGCGCGTGCGTATGGCGAGGAGGCCGTCGGAGTCGATGGTCGCCTGGGTCTCGCGCGCCTCCGCCTGCTTGCCCCACACGGTGGCGTCGAGAGCGGCGAAGGTGATGGTGATGTTGTCTGGCGCTGGGAGCTGTAGGACGCCACCGCCGGCGTACTGCTCGAGGAAGGCACGTGCCTCGCTCTCGCCGCTGAAGGCGACGCAGATGGCGCGCGACGTGCCGATGACGGGCACGCTGATCGCGCTCGCCGGCTGCGCCTCGCAGCCTGGCGTCTTCCTCAGAAGCTGTCGAATCTCGGTGACGAGCGCCGTCGTGTTCTGGATGTCCGGGATGTGCGAGCCGTCGCGCGCCGCGAGCGCGACGTGCAGCAGGCGCTTCGTGCCGCGGTCGGTGCCGGCGGCCGCCGCAGCGGCCATCTGTGCGGCGTCCACCATAATGGTGTCGCCTTCTTTGGCGTCGTCGTCGTTGACGCGCGCGCTCGCGAGCTCGCCGTCGAGGCGGCGCTTCACGCCGAGTCTCTGGCCATCATCGGCCTCTTGCGCGCCGTCGCGGCCGCGCGCCGCGCCCTCGGCAGCGGCAGCGTTGAGCGCCGGCGGCGGCAGGCCGGCCGAAGCGAACGCCATTCAAGTGAAGCGCCGTTCAAGTACTACGATGCCTTGTTTAACTTCAAACACAGGGATTTTGCCGCGACTTTCTTTTTCTCAGGCTAGCGTCCTCGTGCGTCGCGAGACACTTCTCGGTCCCGGTCCAGCGTTCTCGGTCAGCGTTCTCGGTCAGCGTTCCTCGGTCGGCGCAGTCAGCGTCGCGGTCCACCCGGCGTCGAAGTCGAAGTCGGGGTCGATTGATAATGACGTCGAAGGTCACGCTGTTCATCAACCAGCTGCCGTACTCTGCCACTCGAGAGGACGTGGCCGCTCACTTCGCACAGGCCGCCGGCACAACCGCAGCTGCGTTGCTGCCGTCGTGCCGGCTCGTGCTCAAGGACGGCGCCTTCAAAGGCACTGCATTCGTCGACGTCACGGACTTTGAGAGCTGCGACCGCGGCCTCGCCCTGCACCAGAGCCAGTTCAAGGCGTCTTCGGACGGGAGCAGTCGCCGCATCAACGTGCGCGAGGCGGTCTCCAAGACGCGGCTCGAGCAGATCGCGGAGCGCTCTAAGTTTTCCCGCAATCAGGTCCTTCGGAAGGCGTACACGGGCAAGACGAAGGCGGGTCCATTGCCCGCTCGTCCGAATGCCTCGGACAATGAGAGCGAGGAGGGGAGCGTCGACGAGGACGAGGGCGAGGAGGACGAGGACGAGGAGGGCGAGAGCGGGGACGCGCGTGCGATGCAGGGCCCGCTGGGCAAGGACCGCAAGGGAAAGGAGGTCGTGGGCGAGGTGGATCCTCAGCGCAAGCGAAAGGTGATCGAGGAGGCGTACCTGAAGCAGCGGCGCGAGCTCATGGACATGGCGGTGACGTGCCACGAGTGCGCCAAGCCCTTCACGTTCACCGTCATCGAGCAGGAGTTCTTCCTCGAGCGAGGCTGGAAGATCCCGCGCACGCGCTGCAAGGCCTGCTCCGATGCCAAGAAGGCCAAGCATGCTGCCAAGGGCGGCAAGGGCGGCAAGGGCGGCGGCGGCGGCGGCGGCGCGCTCGAGGCGCATGCGCCGGATCGGACGGTGGGCGGCCGCGGTAAGGGCGGCGGCAGGGGCGGCGGCAGGGGCGGCGGCAAGGGCGGCGGCAAGGGCGGCGGCAAGGGCGGCGGCAAGGGCGGCGGCAGGGGGGGCAAGGGTGGCGGCGGCAAGGGTGGCGGCGGCAAGGGACCCAGCGATCAGCGCCCGGTGGCGGCGAAGGTGGAGGCCAAGCAGGAGGCCAAGCCGCTTGGCAAGCGTTGGTTGGCCGAGGTGGGTCATAGCGGCAAGCGCCAGCGGAAATTCTATTAAGGTGCTCCCCCGGCCCAGTGGGGATTTTGGCCTACTCAGTGACCGTCTAAGGGGCCCTAAATGGCCTGCAATGCCATATCTTTTGTGCCTAACTTGTAGAGCACCTTAGAAAAACTAGTATGTCTTGGAGTGCGAAAAGTTTCTCGATGAGGTGGGGATCCGTTGGTGAGCGCAGATTCTCCCAGATTCTCCAGTTTGAGACGAAATTCCCCCTCTCGAAACCCGCCCCTTTTAATTCATTGCGGCCGCGGGTTTGCTCGAATTACTTTTCCCTCGCTAGTTTTTTGGCATTCAAAAAACCGAAATCCCATGCTGAACACAGGGTTTGCGGCGGTCACTGTCCTACCCTCGAGGTCCCCTACCAGCGGCTCCAGGCACAGTGGGGCCGCGGACACCCGTGAAACTAAGCCGTGCGTGATGCGTCAAAGAAAGAAAGAAAACAGTCAACCCCAGAGAAAAATTGGGAGGACAGCACGCCGCCACCACACTCCACACCAGGGATTTTAAGGAGAGGAGTGTGGTGCTAGCCGTCGCCCACCCTACATGTAAACCCTTGGTCGTCTGCCTCTTTCTATCTCCTTCGCAGTTCCTCCTCGCCGATTCTCAACCTTCATGCCACCTCGCGGTCGTCCCACTCTCGTCGTTCTCCCTCCTTCCTCCTCTGTCGCGTCGCTCTCGTCTGCCTCGTCCTGCGACGCCGCCGCCGCCTGCCGATCCCTTGCTCTCGCACACTAATGTCGGCGCGGCTTCTCCCGCCTTTCGGCGCAACTCTGCTCTTCTCGCGGCATATTTTGGCCCCTCGAGTTTGTGTTGTTCGAGTTTATCGAGCTCTCCTCGCGCAAGGACGACTCTTCTGACTGACGCCCACTGCGATCATTTCTGCCAAGTCATATCGTTGCCCAGGTCCACTCTCTCTTCGAACACTTGTACCTCCACCGACCGATGATGCTGGCGCTGGGGTCCCCTTCGTTCGTTCGGGCGCATCGTTACAGCTGACGACGGGATTACCACAGGTGTTTCGTCCTCCTCGGAGTCTTCTTCCCCGGCTTCCTACCGTTCGGCTCTACGTTCATTTCGTTCAGCGTGGCTCACTGCGAAGGGAATTCTCTTTCCGTCGCAAGAGCCCGACCGACAAACACGGGGAACCTCCCGTGAAGAGTACGACCGCCCTGGGGCGGCCAGAAACCCGGCGCGGAGAGGGTCGCCGCGCTGTCGCGCAGCTGACTCACTCCAACTCCCTGGCGCGGCGGAAGAGCCACGAGCGACGACGAGGAGGTACGGCGCCGGCGGCGCCGGCAGCGGGAGCAGACCGCTGCTTGTAGATTCACTCAGGATGGCGGAGCCCATTCACTCCCGCCTCGACCGCGCAGCGCTCGAGGAGCGCTGTCAGCAGGCCGAGCGCCGCATCGCCCAGCTCGAGCGGTCCAACAAAACGCTGAAGGGCAAGCTCGCCTTCTTCTACGAGAGCGAGCCCGTCACGGCGAGAGACGCGTTCATGCGGCTGCTGACGGAGCTGATGCGCGCGTCCCGGCGCTACGTGCACCGGCTTCGCCTCGCTGCCTCGGCGAGGCCGCGCATACTCCTGTCGCTGCTCGTGCTCGGCATCAGCCTCACGCTCACGCGGCTGCTCCTTCCGACGCCGCTGCTGCAGCTGCCGGTCGAGCGGCGTCCTCTGCGAGCGGCGGTGCGCAGCTGCTCGCGCAGCCGGCTGCGGCACGTCTACCTCTGCCGCGACGCGGGCGGCCGGCTGCGGGAGTGCCTGTGCGACCCGCCGCGCGTGGGCGGCGGCGGCTGCAACGAGTCGGACGCGGACATGTGCAACGCGGGCGGGCAGGGTCCGTACTGGCGCTTCTTCCACGAGCTTCCCGAGGCCGAGCGGAGCAGCCGCCTCTGCTTTGGGCTGTTTGCCGCCTTCAAGCCGGCGCGGCGCGAGCCGGGCGAGGCGGAGCGGCAGCGCTGCCTCAACAGGCTCGAGCGGAGCTACTGGCCCGAGGCGGTGCGTTACGGCGGCGGGGTCAGCCTGGTGCTCGCGCTGCTGCTGGTCCGCCGGCTCGAGAGGAACGCAGACCCGGCCCTCAAGGCGGCGACGCTGCGCGTCGGCCTGCTCCACCTGCCGACGGGCCGCTTCGCAGACATGGGCTCCGGCGCCGTCGTCAAGCGGGACGCGGGCGAGTGCTACATCCTCACGGCGGCGCACGTGCTTGTGGGCTACCGCGCGCGGCGGGCGAGGGACGAGTACGCGGGCCCCGACTGCCTCCTCACGTTGGGCGTGTACGAGGGCGACGCGAAGCCGGCGCGGTGGGTGGCGTGGGCGAGCTGCGTCACGCCGGACAGTTTGCTGCGCAGCTGCTCGGACGACGGCGCCACGCTGCAGGACTTGGCGGTGCTCAAGGTGGGCGGCGCGCTAGCGCTCGACCCGCCCGCGTACGGCAAGGCGCAGAACGCCTTCTCGCGCTTCGAGGTTGCCGCCCGCTCCGACGACCCCGCGGAGGGGGTGGGTCGGATGCCTCCGCCCCTCGAGCTCGACCGCAGCCGCAGAGCCCTCGCGCATGGCGCCGACCTCTCCGTGTGCGGCTGGGCGTCGTGGCGGGACTCGATGCGGCAGCTCTACCTCGACCGCTCGCGCTGCCTCGGCGTGGACAGCGGGCTCATCCGCAGCCGGCTGTGGGTGCACGCCGGCTCGTCGGGCGGCCCGTGCGTCAACGCCGCCTCGCAGGTGGTCGGCGTCGTCTCGCACGACAACGACGCGCACGCGGACCCAAAGAGGTTCTGGTCGTCGCACCGCGCCGTCACCGAGCTCACTCCGGAGCACGGGCTGCCGCCCGAGGTCTACGAGCCCGAGACGGTCCTCGAGGCGCTGGTGCCGTCGCCGCTGCTCCGCTGCCTGCCCCCCTCGCCCGCAATGTACTAGGACTCCAGTTTCCGGGCATCTTTCTTGCATCTATTCTCTCTCTATTGATATTTTTGCCACTCGCGTCTGTGGTAGAAGGAAAGAAGAGACTCACAAGCTAAGGTCGCCGAAAATTCTTTTTCTGGTGGCTGAATCCTCTTCCGCCGATCGACCTCACATTCAGTATTTCAGTTGTACGTACTTTTAGCTTAATGGGAGAAAAGGGAGAGGGGGTTTGTTCTCTAGGCCCCTAGGTACCCGTAGGGGCCTCTACGGCACACGGGTACGGCGCCCCGGGGCGAGAGCTCGGATGGCGCGGTTCACCCCCTTCACCGTCTCTCTCAGTTGTACAGTCGTGTACTGATTGAAGACAGATCTGGCCAACTCTGAGCAGCAGCCTCGCTCGCGACGCCGATGTCGAAGATCGCCTGGACTGCTCTGGTCGCCTCCGCTGCCTGCGTGGCGCTCGTGCTTCTGAGGCGGCGCCGTCGTGCAAACGGACGCCACTCAGTCACCGTGATCGACTCGGCTAGCGTCCTGGACGCCGCGTTGACTCGCTGGTCATGCACCCACCGCGTGCTGGGGCTCGATGTGGAGTGGGTGGCCGGATCTCGACCGGCGGCGCTGCTGCAGCTCAGCTGTGGCGACGAGACAGTCGTGGTGCAGCTCTCCAAGCTTGCCCCGCCCGAGGCCCTGCTGCGGCTCCTCGCCGACCCGCGGACGAGCAAGGTCGGAGTGGGTGTTGCGCAGGACCTGCGCCGCCTCGAGACATGGGCCAACACCGGGGTGGACGCGTGCTCCTCTCGCCGCCTCAGCTGCGGCGGCGGCGTCGACCTGATACCGATCGCCGTGCGGTGCGGCTGCGCGGGCCGGAGCCTCGCCTCGCTCTCGGAGGAGCTGCTGGGCGAGAGGATGCACAAGGGAGCGGTGCGGAGGAGCAACTGGGAGGCGGACACGCTCAGCGTCGAGCAAGTCGCGTACGCCGCGAACGACGCGCGCGCCTCGCTGCGTGTCTACCTGGCGCTGCTGGCACGGCTGGACTGGCGGTCACGGGCGCCCCTTCCCACAGTGGCCGCCCCTTCTCTGCCGCCGCCGCGCAGCGGCGATGCGGCGGCGGCCCGTGGCCGCTGCGTCCGGATCCCGACTCGCTCTCAGCCCGTCTACGACGGCGAGCCCTCACCTCTCTCCTGCGCCCGCGATGCAGTCGCTTGAGTGTGGGCGGTGCGAACAGGCTGGCTGATGCTGGACCCGTCCGGGCAGCCGATGTGCCGCATGGCGGCGAAGCGCGGCAGGTGGTACCTCGCAAAGGGGCTGGCGAGCCTGCTGCCCGAGGGGGACCCGCTCGCTGCGCAGGCGCCGGGGCGGACGATCCGGCTGCACTTCGAGCCAGGCGGGCCGGGGAACGCTGCCGAGCCGTGGCTGCTCGCCGGCAAGCGCAACGCGTGCGTCGGCTGCGGCGGCGAGGCGGGAGGCGGCGGCGAGGGCCGCGGTGGCGACGGCAGCCGCTGCGGCGCTGACGGGGCGGCGGCGCGGCTGGTTCGCTTCAGCGTGGTGCCGCACGCCTTCCGACGGCACCTGCCGGATCCGATGAAGAGCCGCGACTCGCACGACCTGGTGGTGCTCTGCGTCGGCTGCTACGGCGTGCTCGAGCCAGCCTACGAGCGCCACCGGCAGCACCTCTACCGCAGGCGAGCCCGCTCGCGCTGCCCCCTCCCCCTGCCCTCTCGCTGCTTGGGCTGCACCAGGAGGCGGGCCCCTGTAGGCACGGCGTGTCGCGGAGCCCCGCGCCGCGGCGGCAGGCGCTGGGCCAGGAGGAGGCGAAGGCCCGCTCTGCCGCCCTCGCCCTCTCCTCGCACCACGGCGCGCGGATCCCCGCCGGGAGGCAAGCCGCGTGCAGCGAGGAGGGCGGCGTGCGAATGCGGTCGCTCCTCACCGCCGTTCTCGAGTGATCAGGCGCGCCGAGCTGGAGGCGGTGGTGGCCTCGGCGTTGGGGGTGGAGCCGGGCCACGTCACGCGCGACATGGCCGCCGGCTTGGCGCGGCAGCATGCGCCTGGGCGACAGCCTCCGGCGCCAGGCTGGCTGTCGCTCGAGGAGCAGCTGATGCGCGCCGTCCTCTCCTCGCCGGGCGGCGCCAACGGCGGCGGCGGAGGCGGCGGCGGAGGCGACGGAGCGGGCACGCTCCACGATTTTGTGCGAGGGTGGCGGGAGGTCTTCTGTGAGGCCCTCCAGCCGCGACATCTACCTCCCGGCTGGAGCACGGAGCACCGCCGGCCGGTGCGGCCGGCCGTGGCCGACGCCGCTGCGAGAGTCGAGAGCGAGACCGCGGCTGACCCGCGAGAGCGTTTACATGATTGTAACACCGGGAGATAGAGAGTGTGTGTGACCGCCTAGGGGGACCGCGTAGTGTCTAGTGACATGTTCATGCACATGTGTAGTCAGTAGTGGTCTATCGGTGACTAGGTCCAGCCCTGGGTGAGCCAGATCTGACGTTTTGGGACATCGCGTCAGATCCGTGTTTTTTTGGTCTTGCGGTACATCTCTCCGCTCGCCACCTCACGCTCCGCCGTCCGGCCATGGATGGTCCGATGGAGCTCGCCGAGCTCCATCGGACCATCCAACTCCGGTCACCGAGTCTGAACGCGCTCAGCCTCAGGAGGTACCAAACCGCGCGAATTCTGCACGCCTCGCTGCACCGCTGGCTTGACTGAATCAGGCAGCAGCAGGCTGCTGCTGCTGCCACAGCAGCAGCCTGCTGCGGCCCCAATACGCAAGTTAATGACCAGCATTGCTGCCGGGGGCATTCGAGCCGCCACAGCCGGTGTGCGGCTGTGCACTGCCACCTGCCCGCGGCTAAGCACAATGTGTGCTCGCATTGGATGAGCCCTGCTGATGGACCTGCGTCGCCTTAGCTGCACGAGAGCAATGCCGCAGGCGGCGGCCGTGGCATACACTGCGAGCACACTTGGTGCAGCTGCAAGGTGCAGCAAGAGCACGTCGTTCCTGCCTCTGATGCCACTCTCGCGGCTTGTAGCGCGTCACTCGCGCATGCTCTCCAGGAGCTATGGCGGGCGCGTGTGTGGGGCTGTAGCCTGTGTTTGGCCGGTTCTGACCCGTTTACTATCAGTACCATGCCTGGGCCACAATAATCGCACACGGGGAGCGGCTCAGGGACCCAGTAAGCCGCGGAATCGCCAAATGTCACAACCCGGCTCACCCAGGGCTGGACCTAGTCCGGTCTTGCCCTAATATCAAAAAGCACTCAAATGTAGATTCTCTTTTTACTCTAACTGCATTCACAGTACTCTATCCCAGCCGCCAGCGGCAGCGCAGCACGCGCGCCTCGACGACCCACGTGCCACGTCCGGTCGCGCACGCCGGGCCAGCGCGGCACGTCCACCCCGCCCAGCCCCTCGGCCTCGCTCGAGAGGGGCCGTGGCGCCCCGGCGCGCTCCCAGACCGCATCCGACCCGGTGCACCCGCCCTTTGGCTCGCCCACGAAGAGGGCGGGGAGGCCCAGCCGCGCGCACTCCTCGGCGAGAGCGGCATCGCCCTCGTCGCCCCGCGGCCACCACGCCCAAAAGACCGCGTCCACGCCAAAGGGCGCGAGCGCCGCCGCCGCATCGCACGCCTCCGGCTCGAGGCCTGCTGGCAGCCCGACCCGCGAGGGGGCCGCGTCGGTCGTGCGCCAGGCGAGGCCGCGCCGCCGCATCGGCGCCGCGAGGACGCCCGCCCCCGCCGCGACCTCGAGCACGCTGCGGCAGCCGCGCGAGCGGAGGTGCGCGGCGAGCGCGTCGGCCCACTCGGCCGAGTAGAGCGCCCACGAGACGGCGTCCTGGTAGAGCGCGCGGCTCAGCGCGCGGGACCGGCGAGGGTCCGCCTCCAGGGCGGCCGCCGCCTCGCCCTCCCCGCCCGCCCGCAGCAAGCGGACCGCCATCGCGCCGCTCGCCAGCTCGGCCGCCTCTGCCTCGGTGAGCAGCGAGCCGTCCCGCGCGCTCGCCAGCCGCGCAGAGAGCAGCCCGCGCAGCGGCGCCTTGAGCGCGTCTCCGCACGGGCAGCGGAATGGCGGCTCGGGATCCTCCCCGGTGGCGTCGTCGGCTGCCGGTGGCGGCGCTGCCGGTGCCGCCGCCGGCTCTGCGCGCCGCCGCTGCGAGGGCGCTTGGTCACAGCTGGCGAGGGCGAGCTGGATTTGCACCTCGCCCATGCTCGCGCGGTTGCGCTTGCGTCCCGACCTGCTGGACGCAGCACCGGGCGCCTCCTCCTCGTCGAGCAGCGCGGCGACGGCCTGCATGCCCACGGTGAGGCCGCCGGCGGGGACGTGCGACGCGAAGAGCACGGGGGTGTCGTCGTCCGGCACGGCAGCGGGCGCGGCCGCCATCGAAGGAGCACCGGAGCCACTCTCGGAGCGCAAAGTCCTCCTGGTCGGCGTCGGGTCCCGCACCACGCGCCACTCGCGCCGGCGGGTTCACCAACGGCCGGGGTGGGTGCCGCACCATCGAGCACAAGTCGTCGCCGTTCTTCATCGCGAGCTCCTGTGCGCCCGCAAGCGCGCCTGCACGCGCTTTGACCTTTGAGCTTTGTGCCGGGCTGGAAGTTCTTCTCGATCCCGCGCAGCTGCTTATCAAGCGCGTAAACCACACCCCGTCGAGAGGTCCACCTCCTTCGCGCTTCGGCTCCTCACCTGCGACCCAGCGGCCCTTGCCCGAGAAGTGTAGGGTAATCCAGCCGCCCCAGCTGCCGTCGGGCAAGTATCCCGTCGCGTAGCCCCCGAGAGATAGCTCGGGCAGATGCCAACATGCACGCGAGACACATCTTTAAAAGCACTTAGGTTAAAAGCACTTAGGTCGAGAAAGCCAACGAGAAAAGGAAATCGTCCGGCCTCCGAACACCAGCGCGTTATGGGTGGACGCGAGACAGATGATGACGACACGCACGAGCGACACACAGACACAAACAAGCTCACAAGACACACAGCCAGCGTGCACGCTAGAGATATACTCTTGCCACATAAAAAAGAAATTGTGCTGCGCCTCCTGACACCAGCTCCAGCCGTATCATGACGGTGGCGCTGGTTCCGCTTCTGCTCGCACTCGTCGTGCCGCTCCGGCCACCGCTCCGGCCGCCTGCGCTCCACGCCGTGTCGCTGCCGCTCGCCGCGCCGCGCCGCGCCGCTCCGCCGCTCCTCTGCGACGCTCCTGCCGCGGAGAAGCTCGACTTTGACGACGCTCTCGCAGGCATCCTCAGCGCGGCCGAGGCGGCGGGGTCGCTCGAGCCGGTGCTCGACGAGTGGCTGGAGCAGGTGGACGAGACGTTCGTCCCGACCCTCGCGAGCAAGCTCGAGGCGGTCCAGACCGCCAGCAAGCCGGACACGGACGAGGTTGCAAAGCTGTCCGCGCTGCTCTCCGCTGTGGAGCGGCGCTCGCACGAGCGCTTCACGCTGGCGCGCGAGCAGCTGCAGGACCTGCTCGGCGCGGGGGAGATCAACAAGCTGGACGCCAAGCTGTGCAAAATGATCAACGACGGCAAGCTCGACGCAGGCTTCCTGTACGTGCTGCAGCAGAACGTCGAGGCGGCGCGCGAGGAGGCGGACGGCTCCCTCCTCAAGCGGGACACCTCGAGGACACGTCCAGGACGTGTCCAGGACCTGTCGATAGGATGACGACTCCCTCCTCAAGCTGCTCACCCACATCCACACCCGGACCGAGGAGGAGCTCGAGAAGCGGACGCCGCCAGGCCTCGCGCTGCTGCACAAGCTCACGCGCACCGGCGACGGCGCGCTGCGCGGGCGGATCCTGAGGCACTACCTCGCGCCGCAGGGGTCGGTGCGGCTGCCGGACGGTCCGCCAGCGAGAGGCGGCGGCCGCCGCGTAGCAAGGCCGCCCTCTGCGCACGCTGCAATGTGCGGCCATAGGGACCGCTATGCCGCTCGACACTCCGGGCCCCGCCCTCGTCCCGCCGGGCGACCTGGCAGAGGCGATCGAGGGCGCCGTCTCGAAGGCGCGCGCGCGGCGCACGTCCTCCCTCCAGTCCCTCCTCCCCGCCTCCCGGCTCGATCACCTTGTGTGCTCGCTGCTCGGCTCACTTCACAGCCGCAGCCGCAGCAGCAGCAGCAGCAGCAGCAGCAGCAGCAGCAGCAGCAGCAAGCGGAGTAACCCGCCCACCTTCTCCGGCAGGTGCTCTCCCTGCCGATCGACCGCGCCGCCATCGATTCGACGGTCGAGCAGGTCCGCACCGTCGCCAAGGAGGCGAGGACGGTCGTGGAGGAGGCGTACCCGCAGGCGCGCCCCGCCCCGCCCCGCCCCCCCCCGGCCTTTTGGGCGGAGCGCCCCCCCCTTCCGCCCCCCGCCTTGCCCTCGCGCGTGCGCCGCCATCTCGGCTCGAGCCGCCTCCGCTCCCGCACCGCAGGAGCAGCTCGACGAGTTCACCGACCGCCTGACGCCCGTCTTCACAGCGGCAAAGGGGATGAGCGGCTCAGCGCGCTCATAGGGGACTCCGCCGGGGGGAGGGCTTGGAGGGGGCGGGCGGGGGTCCTCTGGTCGCTCGTTGAGCCACGAGCTCGGCCTTGTGCTTCGTCGGGCGAGGTTGGGAAGGGCGGTTGGCTCTGGCTCTGCAGTGTGGACGCGCTGTGCACTCTACAGAGAGTACTGACTGAGTACGTCAGTACCCGCCGTCACGCAAGCCGTCGACACAAGCATGTAGTGGCCTTTTCCAAGGTGCCACGCAAGGCTAAGAGGTGACTAAAGTGTTCATTGAGAAGTGACTCGCTGGCGGTTAGGCTCGAGAGAGTTAGGACGATTAGGAACCCCGCTGCCTGTGCACCCGCGCCCACTGCACACTTTTGTCCCCTGACACAGTTATTGTTATGGTGTTATGGCTCTCGGGGCATAGCAGCCCATAACATGTTATGGGCTGCTATGAGAGAGCCGTCCCGGATCACCGGTGTTATCGGGCCCGAGAGGCCACACCGAACTGCTCGCCGCTGGAATTTTCGCTTCGCGCGCTGCCGCGCGCGAGGTTCGGCATCGACCGCCAAATATTTTCTCTTTTGCCCTTAAGTTAAATTCAATAACATCAACCTGCCTCCTGACTGAGGCTGAGCGATGGCTTCAGATTTCTCAATCAAGACGTGACACATAACAGCTGTTGTGAGGTTGTGATGGTGGCTGTCATAACAACCAGTGGGATGTGTTATGAGGTGTTATGAGGTGTTATGAGGTGTTATGGTAGGGTGGGCATAACAGCCATAACAGCGATGGAGGTGTTATGAGGTGTTATGAGGTGTTATGGGGTGTTTATGAGCAGCCAGCCATAACAGCCATAACACCTGTTATGGCCGCTCCCATAACCTTGTCTGGGGACAATGCACACCTCTGCACAGTTATTGTTATGGTGTTATGGCTCTCGGGGCATAGGGCCCCATAACACCCATAACACCCATAACATGTTATGGGCTGCTATGAGAGAGCCGTCCCGGATCCACGGTGTTATGGCCCGAGAGGCCACACCGAACTGCTCGCCGCTGGAATTTTCGCTTCGCGCGCTGCCGCGCGCGAGCTTCGGCATCGATCGCCAACTATTTTCTCCTTTGCCCTCTCGGATCTCAGAGCACAGCGAGTTGTACGTGTGGTCGTCCTCCGTCGCGACACAGACAGCACATAGTTGAAGCCGGGAATCCTCTTGAAGTCGGAGACGCGCAGGTCAACTGACGAGGGCTTCTGGCTCATGAACATCTTCATCCGCTAGGCCATGGTTGACTGGTAGTAGCTACGCGGCACGGGGCGGGCGCTCCAAAAGAAGAATTTTACGGCCAGGATTCGCGCGGCCGGGGGCTCCGTAAGAAAAAAATCCTTGCAGGGGTCAAATTCGGTTTTGGCCGAGTCATAGCTGCTGTTATGAGGTTGTTATGCTGTGGCCGTCATAACAACTAGTGGGAGGTGTTATGAGTGCTATCTATGAGGTGTTATGAGGTGTTATGAGGTGTTAATGAGGTGTTATGGATTATGGTAGGGTGGGCATAACAGCCATAACAGCGATGGAGGTGTTATGTTAATGAGGTGTTATGAGGTGTTATGAGGTGTTATGGGGTGTTATGAGCAGCCAGCCATAACAGCCATAACACCTGTTTATGGCCGCTCTCATAACCTTGATTGGGGTCAATTGCTGCCGGGTGTGGTCTGCGTTGTGGTTGCGCAGCGGCACTGTGAGGTGGGACGCACCTCTCAGGTCACCAGTCTATCGGTGGCAACACACTACAGAGCTCTATCTACCCTCGTGGTTCGTGGCAGGTTACTAATACGAGCGTCATTTTGTACCCACCCCCCCTAGTTCGTGGGGACCCCCCCGCCGGTCGGTGGTCTGCCCCCGAGGTGGACCGGACCCCCCCTCCGGTCGGTCGCTCTCTCGGCGGCGGGAGGTGTGACGACCGACCCCCCCCTCGGTCGGTGTCCTTGCCGTGAGCCCCTCAAACGCTCTCTCCCCCTCCTTCTCGCGAACCGCCACGGGCGCTTCGAAATCGCCGGTTTTCACTATGAAAACTAGTTACGCAGCCAAGCGCCAAGGAGACTTCTTCGCCGAGGCCCGAGCAAGCCCGACGCCCCCGACCCCACACATGTACATGTACATGTGTGTGGAGGCATCTACGCAGTCGCAGGCCTGGTTCTGCTTGCCGTCGCTTTGTACAAGCTCTGGCCGCGCTCAAGCGGCTCGTCAACGGGTACAGTGTGTCGCCGGCGAAGCTAATCGTATGGACGACGACGACCAGAGTGTGGACATGGACAAGCTCGTGTTCCGACCCAATCCTGAGCGTCTCGGTCTCGAGCTCCAGCCCGCACTCGGACGACGAGGAGTGATTAGACGGGGAGAGGGCGCTTGGTCTCTAGTATTTCGAGATACTAATTTATTCACAGCTGCGGCGAGCGTCGGTGTGCGGTGTGTGTGACCCTCGAGCCAACCCGACCGACTCCCCCCCCCCTCGGTCTGCGCTCCGACCGACCGGAACCCCCCTCCGGTCTGCGGTCTTCCGCGGCCGTCGACCGGACCCCCCCCCTGCGGTCGGTCGGTCTGCGCTGGGCGCTCAAACCGCGAACTCGGCCTGTTCACTACAAGAAAGATGAATGAAACGTGTGTCGTATCAATCAACGTCGATGTAGAGAGAGAGCCTGCCAGGCTCTGTGTGCAAACTGGCCCTGCCGACCGGAACCCCGAGGGGGCAAATGGGAGAACGTTTCACTGCGCGCGCCGTGTTCCTCCTCCGGCGGCCGTTCGCGACCACCAGAGCATCAATCACAACACACCAACATACCTAAAACAATCACAACACACCGCCAAAGGTAAACCGATTTCGCAAAATGATTTGTCCGACAAATCTCAGGGCTGCGCCGCTCCCCCGGGAGAGCCTGCTTGTGCTGTACCTCTGCTCACGCGTGCGGCTAGCTCGGTGCTCGAGCGGCCGCCTTTCTGAATGAGTATGTACGTCTTTGACGGGGTGGTCGAGACGTTTGAAGACCTTGACGCCGGCGTGGTGCAAGCGACAGGAGCAATGATGGAGATGCCGGGGGGCGTCTCCAGGAATGTCCTCTCGATTGTGGGCCAGATTGAGCACGAGGTACTGCGGCCTCGCGCCTGAGCCCAGAACCCAATCGCGCGCTCAGGATGCCGCACACCCCTCATGATAGGGGGCGGCCGAGAGCCGTCCCGACCCCGTGAGCCTGCCTGCACCAGGGCGGACAAAGGAATGTCTTGACCACATACGGTCCAGCTTGCTGTGTTAGCAATGCGTAGTGGCAGCGGTGGCACCCTCACGCACCATAGAGTGGGGAGACCATCCGCCCCCCCCTTCCCCCCCCCTTCCGGGATCCGTGCATTGTGCGCACGATGTAGCCCTTTTGCGGTGCAGGTGATAAACGACGTCGGGCTGGGGGGGGACGATGCGATGGCCGAGGAGAGCAACATCACCACTGATGCGACGACCAACGAGGCACAATGCGGCCCAGGGAGCCCCATCACCCTCCGTCTTCTCTACGCAGCAACAGTCAGCCGGCCGCTCCCTGAGCCACTCCCCTCGGCGGCTATCTCCCAGGCGACGACGATCGCGTTCGAGTTCGAGCCGGACGCGCCCTTTGAGTGGTGGCAGAAGCATGCCTGCGGCCTGCCCCTCTCCGTTCTCACGACCCCGGTCGCAAGAGTAGATTGGCCTCGGGGTGTTCGGAACGCCGGAAGGCTGTGAATGGGATCCAAGCTGACCGCTGCACTCCCCCACCCTCGACAACAGGCTGCGGAACTGGACGGTGGGCAACGCAGTCCTTACACCACGAGGTGCGCAGCGGAAGGGAGAGGCCAGAATGGGGCTGGAGGAGGGAGAGGGAGGGAGGAAGAAAGACAGACGCAGAGAGAGAGAAGAGGCGCCGGTTGCGCACTCCCCCAATAGAGGAAGCTCAGAGCAGCGGTGCCCGCAGGATGGCTAAAAACTCGCGCAACTGGATGGAGACCAACACCCAGGACGATTTTGTGCGCCCCCCCCCCCCCCCCCCACCACCACGACCACAGCGCCAAACACCACCTCACCACCCCACCACCCCTCCTTGAGGCGACGCAAACAATCGCCGAATGTAGGTGGCCGTCGAGGGGGGCGTCCCTGTGCCGGAGGGGGCTTCGGCACTCAACTGTCGCGAGCTGCGCGGCAAGGGCCGGATACCAGAGTGGCTGTGGCGCGGCCTGGAGGCACGCCGGAGGCAGATGTGACGGCATGGGCCCTTCCGACAAGACCCCGCCCCTCGTCGCAGGGGGAGTTTGTTCTCACGGAGAGGTGGGGGGATGACGACAGGCCGTACCTGCAGACGCAAAACATAAACGCTTTCACGATCTGGGCGTACGGTAAGGTCGCCAACCATGGGATCGGCTACCACGTCCGCAATGTCTTCAGCAACGATGGCGCTGTCCTCTCCTTCCACGTCTGGACGCCCGGGCTGCCCGCGTACTTTTCGGACCCTTTTGGCTTCCTCAAGGCGAGGACGTCGTGGACCACCAGGGTGTTCTTCGATGGCAAGTTTGAGGTGTGGCATCGAGCGACCAAGGTAGCTACTGCATCCGCGGAGACCCACGAAACTCCCCCTCTAGGCGCACCCGATCACGGAGCTGCCGATGCTTGGCGCTGCGCACGTCTCGGGCGTGTGGCAGGCAGACGGCGTGCGCTTCACGTCCAACCTTGGCGTGAAACGGGACGGGTTGATGAGCAGAGTATCATTCCACTACCAGCTGATTGGGAACGGCGAGGCATACATGTCGAACCTAACCGCGTGGGACCCCACCCTCGGTTTTGGCTCCGTCCTGTGCCTCTGGAGGCGCGTCAACGGCAACTCGAGCGCAGCTATTGGCGCACGGGATCGCGATTTGGACGCGGGCTTCTTCGGGGGAGTGGCGCAGGTGGCATCCGTCCAGTGGATGCTGCCCCTTACTGCATGCATCACGCTCGTAGCGGGATTGGCCTTGTGGTTGCGCAGACGAGGCGCCCCCTTGGGTAGCCGCAGCGTGAGCGACCAGCCTGCCGCGAAGCCGGACGGGCAGAGCTTGATGGTTTGAGGACGAGTGCAGGGACGAGGGCCATCAGAACAATGGTCCCGCACTGGCCTAGAAGGGAGCGCTTCTTGCCAAGCATGCCAATTCATGCCCCGGCTGCTGTCGACGCGCCGGCCCCCGTTGCGCGACTCCCACTTGAACGCTGCTAGCTTTTAGAGAGAGTTTTCGCGGACCGTCCTGTCGCTCGCGCGCGGTGCGCTTAACTGCCGCACTGCTCGTGCCCCCTATTCGCTTGAGTTACGTGACTTACGTCGATTTTGATCTCTCCGGGGATACCAACGCCACCCCGACGCCGAGCCCCGCGGTCTGCCGGTCTCAAACGACCGGCGCGGTCCACGGACCCCCCAAGATGCCGCGGACACAGACGACAGAGTTTTTTCGCAAGGATTACAGAGAGAGTAGGATACTATCCTAATCTCTATTTCGTATTTGTACAGTGTCCGCGAGACCGAAAGGCGACGACGACGCGGATAAGCCAGCTCCTGTCACATTGGCGAAAAGGTGCGCATCCAAATCGTCAATCAACTAGCTTTTTATCAGACATCAGAGCAATTTCCATATTCCAAATCCAATTACATGTACGGGTATTAAACGTACGCAATAAGCGACAACGTCAACGAACATGACGATCGCAGTACGAAAAAAGTCTTGTCAGGTTTTTCTCTGCGGTGTAACGCTCTCTGGTCGATAGAGACATACACGTCTCACGCCGCCGGTAGCTCGAACCAGAGCCCGGTCGCGCCGAACGCCTCCTGCTCGTACCGTTGCCGCCATATCTTCTCCGAGTGCCCGCCTGCGCGGCAGATGGCCGACATCTCCGCGGGCGCGTCCTCGTAGGCCTCGCGCGGAAGGAACGCCGACGCCGTCATCAGCTTTGGCGCCTCCTCTCTCTGCTCGTGCAGCGGCTGCGCGCGCGGCACATCCGCGGGGCGCGCGGGGCCGGCGGTCGGTACATAGCTGTAGCTTTTCCCTGCGGCGGCGGCGCCAGCTGCGGCGGCGGCCGGCGCGGCTGCGCGGCGCCGCTCGAGCTCAGCCTGCGCGTCGGCAACCGTCTTGCCGGCGGCAACCTCGTCCTGCAGCTCCGCCTTTGCGCGTGCCTCCTCCTCCGCCGCCTCCTTCGCCTCCTGCAGCCGCTGCGCCGCCCGCTGCTGCGCCTCGCGCCGCTCAGCCTCTACAGCGGCCGACATGGCGTTGCGGTCCTCGTCGAGCCGCGCGCGATTGTGCGCGGTGAGCGAAGGGTCGGCGGCGCGCAGCTTGTCCAGTCTCGCGCGTGTCGCCGGCCGCTGCTTCTCGTCGACCAGCCCGGCCACAATCTCCTCGACCTCCTCGAGGTAGTCGTTGTACTGGACGAGCGTCGCAAAGTCCTCCTCGCGACGATAGTACGCCTTGCGCACCTGCCGCCGGTAGTCGCGCTCGAGCGCGAGCCAGCGCTCCTCGTCGCGGGACATACAGCGCGGTTCTCAAAATAAATTTTTTTTTCAACATTTTCTTTCTTCACACACACACACACACACACACACACACACACACACACACACACACACACACACACACACACACACACACACACACACACACACACACACACACACAGCGCCGTTTCCGCTGCCTGCCACCCCCGAGTTCATTTTACAACACACACACACACACACACACACACACTCACACACACACACACACACACGCAGCGCGCGCGCGCGAGAGAGAGAGAGTGAGTGAGTGAGTGAGTGAGAGAGAGGGACAGAGAGAGACCGAGACCGAGAGCGAAGACCGAGACCGAGACCGAGTGAGAGACAGACAGAGAGAGAGAGAGCGAGGTGGACAGACAGAAGGGAGGAAAGGGTGCAGTCACGGAGGTATGGATAAACCAGATCCCACTATGTTATATCATAGGACATAACATACTGAGATACCTGGCTCTTCCCTGGCATATCAGCTATCAAGAAACCGATCGAGGGGTCCCGTACCATGCGGAACCGACCCTATCCAGTGCTCAAGTGCTCAAGAAACCGTCTGACTTCTATCTAGGAGGAGGGGAGCTCTGTATTCTGCTTTTTCGACACATCCACAGATCACATCCGGGCCATGGGAATATCGGTCCAGACGCTCTGGGTTCTGGTTTTTCGAGGTGTGAACGATCTCCCGGAGGGGTCATTCCGCCGGAATGACCCCTCATTAACTCATCGTATTCCGAATGGGTCGAATGGGAGCACTAAGACAGCAGCATGTTCTGGGTGGGAGGGGGAAAAAAGAAAGAAAACAGACAACCCAAACGAGGGATAGGGGAGGAGGACAGGGTCCACACCTGCACGAGCAGGATTTTGGAAGGACGATCAGGGGGACAGGTGGGCTCTCCTGCTCCTGACAAGGGACACGACAGGCTCGCAGCGCGGTGCACGGTGGACCCCCAACTCCACTGGCGGTCTCATCTCAGTCTAGCGACCTTCCTCCGGCTTCTCGCCGGCAGTCTCTCACTACCACGGGCACACTGACACAGGGGTGGCAGGGGCGGCGGCATGATGGGTGGGAGGAACCCTTGGGGGGAACCGCGCCATCCTTGATGTGTTCGAGCTCGTTGAGACCGAGATCGTCGAGCCAGCTCGCCATCGGGGGCCGAAAAAGCAGATCCCGGATAACATATCGCGTCACGGCGCTCTGTGATTTCGTGCTCGATACCCCCGGGTTCGGATGGGGGTACACCTGTTCATTGGCTGGAATGAGCTCATTAGGACGAAGCGGGAGATGTCTTCACACCCCGCAGAAACCAGACCCACAGGCAGATCCCGGAAAAGGAGAGTGAGAATCCTGTCCTGAGAAGGTGCGTGGTCCCTCTTGACTGCCCATGCGCGCGAGGCTGTGTAGGCATAGCCTCGAGAGTGCCAGCAGCCAATCCGAGGTGACGCGCATTGCGCCAGAAGCGTGCACACGATGGAAGGACACCTTCCTACTGGCCGTACGATCAGGTCGTCACTGAATGCTTGATACTAAGGCCGCGAGCTATGCAGGTGATCAATTGTGCATCATGGCACGGTCAGCTGCGCCGACAGGCTGTCGCAAGGCGTGATAGCATGGCCGCAAGTACGCCGAATTCCCATGAAAACAAGTAAAAAAAGGCCAAAAAAGAAAAACAATCCGAAAAAATTCGAGGCGGGAATTCGAGGCGGGTGTCCCAGAAAACAGATCCCAGAAAAAACAGAGTGCGCTGCAGAAACCGACCGACCCCTCAGGGTTTTCGGCTATGGGAAACCGCCATGCCCATGGGAAACCGCACCAGAAACCCTATGGGAAGAACCGAGGTCTGGTACGGGGTGTGGAGGGTGAGTTGACCAGGGGGTTGTGCGCCGGGCCCTCCTGCTCGGCTCCAGCCCCTGTTGATAGGTCCAGGTGATAGTCCTGGATGGGCAATGCATACGCCTCACTGGGCCTTAGATCGCCCGACCGCGTCCCGGTGCTCTGCCGTCGGATTTGTGACTCCGCCGCACCGCGCCGCGGCCGGGGGCCCTCCGGAGGCCGAGGATGGCCGTGACGGACCGGGACGAGCTCTGAGAGGTTCAGTGTCAGTGTATATATTGTAGAGACCAACCATTTCCACAATATCTCTCAGTCTAGCTAAGCCTGGGAAGGCGATGCCGGGGCCGTACAGCAGCTTGATGCATGCCACCGAAAGCGCTGTCGAGGTTCGCCGAGCGCGGCGAAATCGAAGGACACCGTCACCGACGAGCGCGTGGTGGTATTCACTCCGGACAAAGACGGCTACACGCACACGAGCCGCGGTCGTGTAGCCGTCTTAGCGGCGAGGCGCGGGACCGTCTGTGGCGAAGTGGGTCGTGTCCTTCAATTTCCGTCAACCCACCATACATCTCCACACTGTGACACCCCCTTTAGGCACTGGTACATGCGTGCGGTATCTGCTTTGTCCACAGGAATGCGGAATGCAGTCACGCACATAGATGCGATATCATTGGTTCCGAGAAGTGTTGCGCCGTTAGCTAGAGCCGTAGAGCCGAAATTGGCCAGCAAAATGGAAACACACGACGAATAGCACAGTCGACACACGAGAGCAGCGGGAGAGCTCTGGCGAGCAGCGGGCAGCAGTGCCACGGGCCAAACTGCGAAGAGGGGTCGCCGCGCGCGTCGATACCTGTGACGCGGCGACGTTGGCAGCGAGCCATAGCAGAGAGTCCCCTCCTCGATTCATTGGTCTCTCCGGACAACGGCGCCGCGTCGAGAGGCGTTTGCCACGCACGTTCTCAATAGCGCCCGCGCTTGGCGGCGTGCATCTGCTCATCCTGCCCGCCCCACCCGCTGCCCGCCCCCCCTGCCATCATACGCTGCTGCTGCAGCTGCTGCTGCAGGCTCTGCATCTGTCCTGCGGACAGCCCCCGCCCGCCTCCCTGCTGCTGCATCTGCTGCTGCTGCCACTGCTGCTGCGCCTGCATCTGCGCCTGCATCTGCGCCTGCATCTGCTGCTGCATCATCTGCTGCTGCTGCTGCTGCTGCTGCTGCTGCTGCTGCATCTGCATCTGCATCTGCGCGAAGCCGAGCGCGCCTCCCATCGGCCCGCCCATCGGCCCGCCCATTGGCCCGCCCATTGGCCCGCCCATCCCGCCCATCCCGCCCATCCCGCCCATCCCGCCGCCCGCCGCAGCCTGCTGTGCCGAGGCGTCGCCAGCCTGCATGCGGTGCTGCTCCTACGAGGAGGGGGGCGGGGCGGGGGAGATGAGCCGATGGCTCCCCGGTGCCAGGAGAGGGGCTCCGACAGCCGTCCCGACAGCGCTGGGCGAGGAGAGCGAGGAGAGCTGCTGGCGAGACGCGGCAAGGCCGGCCACGCTCCCGCCCCGTGTCCCCTCCCTCCCGCACCTGCCGCAGCTCCTTTTGCCGCTTGCAGTACCACCGCCAGGTCTCCTCGGTGAAGCCATAGTTGAAGTAGTCGCTCACGTCCGCCTCGGGGCGCCGCCACGCCTTGTCCTGTGGCGCGGCCGAGCAGGGGCCGTGAGCTGCCGCCGTGGTGAGGCAGGGAGGGCGCACGCGAGGGCGAGGCGCTGCGTGGGTTGGTGGTTGGGCCAGGGTGGGGGCCTGCCCGAGCGCCCGGCTGCACCCGCGCGGGGAGGGGTGCGCAAGGGCTGGAGGGACGGACACACCTGCACAGAGTCGAGGTCGATGTTGTCCGGCGCCACGGCGTCGAGGTCCACCTCCGTCCCGCCCGGCATGTGCGCCACCGGCCCCAGCCGCGCCTTGGCCGCCGACGCCTTGGCCGCCTCCGCCTTGGCCGCAGCCTTGGCTGCGGAGGCTGCCGCGCCGCCATCGGCAGACTGCAGATTCGGGTTCACCCACGTCTTGTGCCGCTGGTCGCTGGCCTTCCCGGAGCCCTTGGCCGGTGTCGCGCCCGCCGGAGTCGACGGCGCCGCCCCATCCGCGACCTTCTCGCCCTCGTCGGCCGCCTCGAGCAGCTCCTCGCCGCCCTCCTCGGCGTGCGCCTCCTCCTCCTCGCCGTCGCCCTCGGGTTGGTCGAACTCCTCGGGCTGGAGTAGCACGATCTTGACGTCGTCGTCGTCCTCATCCTCGTCACTATCGATCACTGGATCGGGCTGCGCCATGTGCCGCTGGCTTTGCTCGCGCCGAGAGGCTGCGGTCGACAAGAAAATCGGGAATAAGCGCCGGGCAGGACGGGACCCTGGCGCCGGCGGGCGAGTGTGTATGTACATTAGTTAGCCGTGTACGTGTGTGGCGTAATGGTGTCGTGTCCATCGCTCCGAGTAGAGGGGGCGTTCCTCTGCAGTTAAGGGGAAACCCGGTACACGCAACACACCCGGACGGAACTAGCAACAAACAAAACAACTCTCTCGGAACTAGAGAGAGAGAGACAAGATCACTGTGAGAGACGTGATTTCTTGTTGGTTTTCAAAAATCTCTCTCTCTCTCGGAACTAACTAACCCTCGGAGACCCGTGTTTACTTTATGGCCCCCTCCCTGTGGAACGCGCACCCCCCAAGGGTCAGGGCTCTCTTGCCCGCAGCCCGTCCCCGAGCATCCGGCCCGCTGGGTGCGCTTCTTAGCTCCCCGGCCCTGGGTGTGAGGTTGCCGACTGCACTCCAAGTGCTCCAAGCGCTCGCGTCTTATCTCAGTATATGTTCCGATCGATGAGACTCCTAACTTCTAATCCCATCCCTGAGATTGTGACCTCGTGGCCCGTCCACGTGGCCCCGACACTGGGCCACGTGGACACTGGGCCACGTCGCCCTGTATTTCTATTCTCTCCCCCCCCACAGGAGGGGCGACTGTCCTGTAAAACTTTCGCTAGTATGTGCTTGCCACGCCACCTGGGTGACGAGATCTCGCACTCACCGATACAAAACGACCAGATCGAGCCGTCAGGCTCAGGCCCTGTGACTCAGAGCGGCTGAACAGAGGCAGGCGGACTACCTCTACCAGAACGAGCACGCCCCTTGCACACCTCTCTCCAGTCTCCTCTCTCCGATACGTGGAGGCAACAATTGCGCCACCCAGCGGCTATACAAACCTCCGACGGCCAGGCCGCGCGCGCCTCACCGCTCACGGCTTCTTGCCCTTGGCTTGCGCGCGGCCGCCACGGCGTGGGCGATCACGTCCAGGCCAGCGCTCTCACGGGTTGCGCGTGAAGCGCCATCGGCCATGAGGCATGAGCATGACTGCCGCCTTGTCGGTGTGGGGGCGGCGAGAGCTCTTTGGTGTACGACGCCTCGAGCGCGGCGAGCTTCTTCTCCGTGTACAAAACGACCAGATCGCGCCGTCAGGCTCAGAAGCAGGCGGACTACAGAACGAGCGCACGCCCCTTGCACCCCTCTCTCCTCTCTCCGATAGTTACGACGGCCAGGCCGCGCGCGCCTCACCGCTCACGGCTTCTTGCCCTTGCGCGCGCGGCCGCCACGGCGATCACGTCCAGGCCACAGCGCTCTCACGGGTTGCGCGTGAGCGCCATGACTGCCGCCTTGAGGGCGGCGAGCTCTTTGGTGTACGACGCCTCGAGCGCGGCGAGCTTCTTCTCCGTCGCCCCGAGCTTCTTCTCCGTCGCCTCAAGCTTCTTCTCGAGCGCGCCGTCGGAGGCGGAGAGGCGGCGGCCAGAGCTCTGGAGGTCACCGATGACGACGGTGCCGTTCTTGTACACAGTGAGCGCGTCCTTGCGGTCGGATTCGCCGGTGCCGACGCCCACGCGGAAGACGGCGTTCGACGCCTGCCACGCCGGGGGCACCGTGACCATCGTGCCGTTGACCTCCACCTCGCCGCCCTCGAGGCGAACGGGGTCGCCCTTGAAGGCGTTGGGGTGGAGCTCGTTGAACTGGCCGATCACCACCTGCATCGGGAGGGGAGTGGGGTGGCGGAGATTAGGGGCTGCTACTGCTGCAGCACTCTGCTACGCTGCACGACAGGAGGTGTGGGCAAGGGGGGGGGGGGCGGGGGTGCCTCGGCGAAGCTTTGCGCTTTGGTGTTGTAGCCCATCGAGACCGAGGCCACGCCATCGCATCCGCAACAGTGGAGAAATGACGAGGTCGCAAACTCCCCCACACTTGACGTCTTGTAGCCCGTCGCCAGCGAGGCCCAGCCGATGGCGAAGTTCTCGTTGCCGATGGCGGTTGAGGCTCTGGCGACCACGGTGTTATTCATGCCGATCGCCGCCACCGTCCCCACAGCCGTCCGGCGGCATGGTTGGCGGGAGGCCGGGGATCGGGATGCCGTACTTGTTGTCGCGGCCCATCCTCAGGTAAGGGCGTCGTCTACGCCCTTACCTCAGGTTGGGGGTGTACGTGAGGCCGGGAATCACGACGGTGCCGTCCTTGTAGACGGTCACCGCGTCCTCACAGTCAGTCTCGCTGGTGGTCCAGCACATTGGGTCCTCCGGAATATCGGCAAAGAGGAGCTTGTGGCCCGGCTTCTCCTCGCCGACGGCGGGGGCAGCGAGCGCGATCGCAGAGGCAAGCATCATCATGACCGCGTGAGTCGACTCTACGAGGGCAAGGGCGCGCGCTTTTTTTGCGTTTAACCGGTGACCCACACTATCGGAATGCGCAATGACGGTTCGGTCTCTGTGGACGGGCGGTGTCAGGGGCAAGGGCGCGCGGTCGGGCGGCGACGGGGTGGCTGTGGCGAGGCGGAGGCAGGATGAGGGGGTGCGGCGCGAGGCGCGGTTTTTTTGGGACTACGACTATACTGCTCGGGGGAGGTGGGCGAGTGATTGGGTAGCTTTGGGGCCACCGAAAATAATGAGAACCGCCCCCTATATCTCGCCAAATCTCGATTTTTCTCGGGAATGGGCGCTTCTCATGGTTCCTTTGTTCGTCATCCGACGTGGTGTATACACAATACAGACTTTAGTCTTTACGAGGTAAAGCGTACTTATGTGAAAACACTGAAATGTGAAATCAGAGAGAGGTTATGGTGTTAAAACTTAAAAAAGGGGTACGCCAAAAAAGAAACAAAATACCGTCGTCGTTTTCGATTTTGTTAATATGCATGAATGTACGAATGGCTGCAACTTTATCACGTCTCAGCTCCACACCCTGCAGACCGTCGAGTACGTTCCCAGGTACAGCACCCCGCCGAGGCTCATGTAGACCGTGCGCGGCACCACGCCTCGCAACAGCCCGCGCATGCCCTCGGCGCGCAGGATGTGTCGCGCGGTGGCGAGGAAGGAGGGGTCACCGCCGCCGCCCGCCGAGCGGAGCACGTGCCTCGTGCGCAGCACGTCCAGCGGGGTGGTGAGCGCCGCCGCGAGCCCGCCCGCCGCCGCGCCGGCGAGCGCGTCCGCCCGCACCGACCCGCCGGCCGCGCCGCCGGCCGCGTCGTCGTCGGCGCCGAAGCGGCGCTTGAGGTGCTCGAAGGCGGGCAGCTGCACGAGCGCGAAGGGCAGGTCGAGCGCGAGCGTCGGCGCGAGGCCGCGGTAGAGCTGGGCCATCCCTCCGCCCATGCCGCGCTGGCGGAAGAGGGTGGGCAGCGAGACGCGGCGGCTGGCCTGCCGAGTGCGCGCCGCGAGCTGAGTTGCGGCGGGGGGCGGCAGGCGAGGTGCGGCCTGCACCCGGCCTCTCGGGCTGCTCGGAGGGCCGGGGAGGCGAGCGCGTGCGAGGGGAGGTGTGTCTGGAGAGGGGAGTGAGGGGCCTGCATCCGCATCTGGAGCTTAATGAACTGCTTAATGAACTGCTTAATTAATATCTAACCTGCATCCGCATCTTGAGCTGCTCGAACGGGACGCGCACGACGCACGAAAAGGACTCGGCCAGGGCGGCGGCGATGGCCGAGGGCAGCGTGTCGCTCGGGTCGGCGCCGGTCAGGCGCGCGGTGCGGTGCTTGGTCGCCTCGTACACCGTGAAGAAGGTCGCGGCGGCCGGGATGGCGGGCATCACCGACACGCCGATCCCGGACCAGAGGGAGGAGGAGCCGAGCAGAGGCCGGCCAGAGATGAGCCTCGTCTTGACCGTGTCGATCGGGTAGAGGATCACGTCCGTCGCCGTGCCCGCAAGCCCGCCCGCCAGCAGCGCGAGCCGCGCCTCGGGCGCCTCGCCTCCACCTCCGCCTCCGCCTCCGCCCGCCGTCTCGGCCCTCGCCGCCTCCGGTCTCCGCCGCGGCGACTCCTCTCCCCCTCCCCGACTCGCCCCCGCGATGAGCAGCTGCGAGAGCGAGTGCGGCGCCGCCGCCTGCAGCAGCTGCAGGCAGCGCTCGTACACGCCAAAGAAGATGAAGCCTGAGTGCTCACGCGCCCGCGTGGGAACGGGCGGCGCTCACAGCGCTCACGAACGACGCGGAGGGAGAGGCGCCTCTCATCCGCCCCACCCGCGGCAGCATCTCGGCCGTGTCTCGGCTCCACCTCGGCTACACACCTCCGATGGTCATCCACCCCACCCGCGGCAGCATCCCCGAGAAGAGGGCACCCTCGGCGAGCATCTGCCGCACCTGGTCAGTCCACCAGCGCCGGCTGGTCGGTCCGCTCACCAGGTGGCGAGAGGAGAGGGCTTGGTGGGCGCAGCTCTCGCACCGCGCCCCGCCACGTCCTTGCGGACCCGAGCATCAGGCGCGTCTTGACCTGGAGGAGGGGTGAGGGACCGCCGCGTGAGCACACCATCGTCACGCGCCGCGCTGCGACGCCGCCGCCGCACCACGTCGAGCGGCGTCGTGAAGGCGGCCGCCGCAGCGCCCGCCAGCGAGCCGCACGCAGCGCCTACGAGACGCGGACAGCTCCGGCACAGGTCCGGGACAGGTCCGCGAGGAGAGACCGCGAGCGAGTTGATCGCGGCGCCCTCGACGGCGGTGATGACGGCGGCGGGCTCGCCCTCCACCCGCGTCTCCTTGCGCGCAACCTTGCCGTCCGCGTTCCGGAACCGCACCTCCTCCCCGCCCAGCGCCGGCCGCAGCGGAGAGCTGCCGTGCGAGCCAGAGGCGCGGCGCGTGATCTGCGCCGCCGCTGGCGCGGCCGGAGCGGCCGCCGTCCCCGCCTCTGCGGCGCGCCTGCGATGGACGAGCCGCTTGAGCGCCTCGTAGAGCGGGAACTGGACGAAGGCGAAGGGCAGCTCGCGGGCGATCGACACACCGAGCCCCGTGTAGAAGCCTCGCCAGCCGCCGCCCGCAAACACGCCCGACAGCGCCTCGCGCAGCGAGCCGTACTGCCCGATCTGCATTCGCTGAGAGACGATCGCCGCAGGCGTCCGCACCAGGCACGAGGCGGCGGCCGCCGTCACGGCCGCGCATGCGTCCTTGTGCCAGAGGCCGCCGCCGCCGCCGATGCCGTTGAAGGCGGGAGGGATCGCCTCGTCGACAGCGACGCCCTCGAGCCGCGCCTTGGTGAGCTCGTACACGCCGAAAAAGACGGCGCCGCCAGGCACCGACGAGAGGGCCGTCGGAAGCACGCCGGCGAAGAGGCGGCGCCAGCCGCCCGAGACGGCAAAGCCGGCCGGCGCCTGCAGCCGCGTCTTGAGCGTGTCGAGCGGATAGATGGCGACATCGACGGTCGCAGAGGCGCAGCCGCCGGCGACGACTGCGAGGGCAAACGGCGGCGGACCGGCGGCCTCCGCCTCGTCCATTAGCACCGGCTGCCGCCTTCCCTCACCACAGAAATCAGAAACACGCAACCCCACTCTCGGACATGAACATGAAGCGAGTGCGGGGACTACATGATCCGTACGTGAAGGGTGAAGGAACTTTACTTCTCTCTTTTTATTGCTTACCTGAACTTTCTTGGTAGGACTGCGCCCCCGAAAAAAAACGGGAAGGGGGGTGAGTGAGAGAGATCTCGGTCCAATCAAGTGGCACGTAAACCGCGCAGCAATGGCGGGCTTCAAGGTCAGTGAGGCCCTTGGGCTCGAGGTTGTGTACTGTGTGGTGAAACCCCCACCACACCGCACCGAAAACCCCCCTTAGGTTTGCGTGGTTGGCGGAGCCGGAGGCATCGGGCAGCCTCTCTCGATGCTCATGGCGATGGACCCAAACGTGGCAGAGCTGTGCGTGTATGACCTCACGATCGCGATGATCCCCGCGGACGGAGTGGCCGCGGACCTGAGCCACCTGAACAAGGCCGCCAAGGTCAAAGCATACGCTTTTGACAAGGACGCGCGTGCCGCGGATGTCGCGGGCGAGTGCCTCACGGGGTGCGACCTGGTGCTCGTTCCTGCCGGTGTGCCGCGCAAGCCAGGGCAGGACCGCGCCGCGCTCCTCGATATCAACGCGGGAATCGCAAAGAACATTGTCGAGGCGTGCGCCAAGTTTTGCCCCGAGGCGGTCATCGCGCTCATCGTCAACCCCGTCAACTCGGTCGTGCCCGCCATGTGCGAGCTGTGGAAGAAGGCTGCGCGGGCACGACCCGCGCGGCAAGATCGCCAGGAGCCCTCCATGAGCCTTCTCGGAACCTTCGCATAGGCGGGGCACGACCCGTGCAAGATCGTCGGCGTGACGACGCTCGACTGCGTCCGCGCCGAGAAGTTTGTGCACGAGATCACCGGCGCGCCCGTCGGCGACATCTCCATCCCGGTGATTGGCGGCCACGCCGGCACCACCATCCTGCCGCTCTTCTCGCAGGACAAGGCCGCCAGCACCATCCCCGCCGCGGACGTGCCGGAGCTCGACAAGAAGGCGCAGAAGTGCTTCTCGTCGCCACTCCCCCTGCGCCTCTCCCTACGAACCTTCTCGGAACCTTCCCACAGGTGCAGAACGCAGGCACCGTCGTCGTCGCCGCCAAGGCGGGCAAGGGCTCCGCCACGCTTTCGATGGGCTTCGCGGGAGCGCGGCTGGGCAGCGCCGTTCTGGCGGGCCTCGCGGGCACGCCGACCACCGAGTGCGCGTACGTGGCGTCGAACGTGACCGAGCTGCCCTACTTCGCCTCCAAGGTCACCTTTGGCGAGAAGGGCGTCGAGACCGTCCACCCGCTCGGCGACCTGTCGCCGCACGAGCAGGCGAGATTGACCGAGGTTACCCGAGATCATCCGAGATTACCCGAGAGAGGTGGACATGTTCTGGCGCGTGTCTCTTCACTCGCCTCCTCCGACGAGCAGGGGCGGCTCGAGGCGCTCACGCCCGTCCTCAAGGAAGAAATTGACGCGGGGATCGAGTGCGCGCCCCCCCCGCCCCGCCGCCACCCATCACGGGGCCCTTGCCTCCACGCTTCCGCCACGCGGCCGCCACAGGTACGCCTCGAGGAACCAGTTCTGCGCCTCCGCCGCGGCCGCGCCCTATCCCGTCTGCGGCTGAAGATGACGCGGCGCCACCCTCCTCGCTTGAGAAGAGCGGAGCCGTTGCTTTTGCCGTCCATGGTTCCCCTCTCCGCGCTGCGAGCCCGCCGGCGCCACACGTCGCCACGCCACCCCGCGTCCCGCGTGGGAGTCGATTTTGCTTTCACGATACCGGGTATGTGAGGAAACCTACTCTATCAGGTGCGAGGAGAGAGAGAGCCGTAGATATGGGTGCGATATATCTCGTTTCGTTTGAGGTTTGTGATTTCCCCTTCCATCCAGATCCTTTGTGTGCGGCCTGCGGCGGCCCCCGGCGCGAATTTTGTATTTTCCGTCCGCGAATCCGGCCCCGGCCCATTACTATCCGGTACGCGCGCGCGCCGCGCCGACGCCCGACCGCCGCGGCGCGGCTCTTTAGACTAAAATACTCTAGGCGGCCCCGTCTTTCTTTACTCGCAAAGTTCTTTACTCGCACAATACTGGGCGCGCGGCACGGCCGTTGCGACATGCGGGGCGCACTTGGAGCACTTGGAGTGCAGTCATCAACCTCACATCCAGGGCCGGGGAGCTGAGGAGCGCACCCAGCGGGCCGGATGATCGGTATCGGGTTGCGGGCAAGAGAGCCCTAGCCCCGGGGGTGCGCGTTCGCAGGGAAAGGGCCGTAAAGTAAACACGGGTCTCCGAGGGTTGGCCCCGCGTGCCGGGTTTCCCCTTAACTGCAGAACGCCCCCTCTACTCGGAGCTAACTAGTTTTCTTTCTTTTTCTACTCGGAGCCAGTGATACGAGAATACGCACATGTTACGAGAAAAAGAAAGAAAGAAAACAGACAACCCAAGGGAGGGATGGGAGGACATGTTGCGAGAATACTCATGAGGGGACGGACGGAAAAACACCCCCCTTTTGTGCCTGACCCTGGCCATGGCCTCTCTGGGGGTGAGCTGGGCCGGCCGCCTCCGGGTCCGCCACTCGCACGATGGGCTCGCGTCCGGGAGAGCATCCGAGACCCGCGGTTGTCCGCTCGCTGGGCGCGACCTACATGGAAATCCACTGCACACAGATCTGTGCTTTTGGCGCCTATTGCTCGCTCTCTGTGCAATCGCAACGCCAGAGGCCGTGCTTGGAGAGTGTGTCGCAGTGCTGCTACGTCAGTGGATTGAGCCGCGACGCAGGCTCCATCGGTGAGCTGCGGCGGCGCACCGGCCGCTCCATGCATGCTCTCCGGCGAGCCGTCGCAAACGCGTTTCCGTCCGCCCGTTTCATCGAGTTTGCCCGAGTGGTAAAATGCAATGACGTGCAGATGTACCTGTTTGAAACCTTCGGCGGGTGGTGCAACGCGGTCAAACGGCTGTTCTACCAGATGAAGGACAAGGTGCGCAACAAGCTCTCGAAGCGGCAGCACGAGGACGAGGCGAGCTGGTCGACGCGGTCGTGGCTTTCGCTGCAGGCCCAGCGCATGTCAGTCGCGCTGCAGCTCGCGGCGGCGGAAGAGGTTGCGACCGAGCTCAGGCTCGCCGCGGCGTCGGAGGACGCCGCCGTCGCCTAGACTCCCCTGCGTCACTACGTGCCTCCCCGTCTTTGTAGCCTGGCGTTTGTGCCCCGTTTGTGCCGCGTCCCGTGCCCCCGAGTTCATTTCATAAAATAAAATGCAATCGAATCTGCCCGAGTGGTCAAGTAAAACTTTGCCTTTCGAAAAGTTGCCCGAGTGGTCGAGTGGTCAAGTAAAACTTTGCCTTTCGTAAAAGTTGCCGGAGTGGTCTGTGGGGAAAAAACCAAAATCGAGACGGACTTCATGAACGGCCGGGCAATATGTCTTCCTTACTATTATTAATTGATGCTTCTTGCACGGCTGAGCCCCCCCCCCCCCTCTCCCCCGCGCCCATTCCCTGCCCTCTCCCGCCTCACACTCCGTCAGAGCCCCCTCCCCTCTTGCACAACAGGAATTTTGGCAATTAACCAGGTGAGGGAAAGGCGCAACTCAGAACGATGGGCTTGCCCATCCCGGAGTGGTTCGACTCCACATGAATCCGAGACGGTGACGGGAAGCGTCTCAGCGGTCTCAGGCCCAGTGAGGTAGTGCGCGGGACTAACCCGGATCCTGCTGAACAAGTTCCTCTTGTAGCTCGATCGGTCACACCGCCATCGCCGTCGGGGAGAGGGGGGACGACACTGCTTCGGCAGCGTGCACCTCGATCCTGTACCGTGTTTGTTATGACCCCCCCCAATGAACATACCAGTGAGGGAGGGCGAGACGATCGAGGGGTCCCGTACCATGCGGAATCGGCCCTATCCAGTGCTCAAGTGCTCAAGAATACACACTGCCCCAGGGAAGAAAATTCCTTCGTCGAGTACGTCTCCCGCGTTTGGCGCGCGCGCCGGACCGCGAGCGTCTGTACCGCTGAGCGCCGGTGCACAGATAGTGAGCACCATGTCGCTAAACCTCGACGCGGTGCAGGATGCCATGGAAGATCTTGCGAAATCATCGCTCGGGGCTGGCATCACAGAGGCAAAGCAAATCGTGAGTGGAGATGTGGCCGAACGGTTCTGGGAGATAGCTGGACAACCGACATTGGAAGAGCAACTCCACATGAGCTGGGAGGAGCAAGCTGCCATCCGGAGGGAGAAGTCGAAGCAAATTGCCGCACGCTATGGTGAGTCGAATTACAGCCGAAACCTGTCGAAGCACGAACAGCAGGTGCAGCAGTCCCTCGAGACCGGCAAGATCCCTGGGCGCGGAGAGCGGGTCGTTGGCATGGTGTGCGGCGACGAACCCCCGCACGAGAGGGCGCGCATGTGGGTGGATCTACTTCTGGAGCCAAGCGGCAGAGCGGTCTTGGGGCAGCAGGCTGCGTGGATGACGCAGACGCTGATCGGTTACGACGCGCTCATGAAGGGCTCGAACGCAGATGCGCTCGAAGGCATGTGCTGCTTTCTCGGCTTGGCCGGCATGGCGTTCAACGGTGACGTTGATGAGCTCGTTCAAGTCGTCGCGGCTCTGGGTGAACGCGCAGACCGCACAGCGGCGTCGCTCTGCCAGTGGCTCGCGCACCTACCAGTCGGTCAGGATTTCATGTACGGCGGCAACTGGAAAGCACCGGAGAAGTCGAACGAGCAGCTGAAGATGAGTCCGCTTCTGACGACGCCATCATTCGTGAAGGTGCTCGACGCGCTCGTACGGCTACTGCGACTGATGGCTGACCCGCAAACGGAGGCGCTTCACGGGCAGGGATCACGGTTCATTTCTGCCTGTCTCAGGTCGCGCCACCTGCCAGCTGCCATGCGACGGCTGGTGCAGGTGATCGGGAGGCACGATCAGGAGGGCTTCGAGCCCATCGCGCCCATCGCCATAAAGATCCTCGTCAACCTCTGCGAGCTGTCCCCTCTCTTCGTGCAAGGGCTGCGCGAGCACCCGCGAGTTGCCGCGCTCCTGCATGCCGTCGCTCGCGTGGGCCCAGAGGAAGCGGGGGCCACTTTGCTGCAGCGGGAGCACGTCCACCTGTGCCGTTTGCGCAGCCTCTGCGTGCACGTGATTGCGGACAAGGAGCAGGCGCCCCCCAAAGCCATGCGTGGTAAGGAGGTGACGGAATGCGACCGCTGCGGCGCATGGTGCGAGAAGCAGCAGCGGTGTGGCGGCTGCAAGGCGGTGTCCTATTGCGACCTCGTGTGCCAGAAGGCGGCGTGGAAGCAGCACAAGAAGATGTGCCGAGCTTCACAGGCAGCGAAGTCCAAGTGAGTGATTCGCCGGCTGAGCCGTCCGACGCGACGACCCCCCAGAAGAAGAACTACGTAGAACTAAACACCCGCAGGCTATGACGACACACGAGATCCCGAACGCCTGCACAACGCGGCACACGCAAACGAAATGCGGTGCGCGACAGCTGAAGCTAGAGCCTCGTTTTGTAGTGTGTTTGTTGTGTGTCAACACAGAGATACGGAGAGAGAGAGAAGAGAGAGAAAAGAAGACACGGAGAGGTATCGTCATTTTTCGATTTTTTCGTCTCTCTGTGTATCGAGTATCGTTGTCCGACGTATCTGTCTGAACGTAACTGAACCGTGAATCAGGGCGTGAACGCGCGTCACAAATGTTGCTCCAAGGGCGAAAAAGAAGTCGGGACAACAAGGCGGTTCCACCCAGGGGTCCACAAGGCGGTTGCAAACCCTACCGCTCCGCTACTGACGGGTAGTCCTAGTCGCGCTTCTTGCGCGCAAGGCCCCTGGGTGTCATACCTCGATCCAATCCGGGCGGGCGCTGCTCTTGCCATCCTCACAAGCCGCGGACACCTCTTCGCAGCCGGACTGATCGTCACCCTCGCTCTTGGAGGGCAGCTGCTCGAGCGTCTCGGAGAGGTCGGCGCTGCTAATCCCCCTGTTTTGGAGCAGCCTGTTCGACGCGGATCGGTGGGAGGCGTACAGCTGCAGCGGCAGCGCCACCGAGAGGTGGGCGACGACCACCATGAGGGCTGCGTGCGCGGCGACGTAGCGCGAGGACTTGTCGGCGGGAAGCGTGCCGTGCTGGATGTAGGTGTTGAGCAGGTACGGAGGCATGTCTCCGAAGCAGGCGATGAGCAAGTTTGCGTACCCCACCATCCTTCCCATCGCAGAGGGCGGGTAACGGCTCGGGGAGGCGAGATAGTGGAAGTAGCAGGCCCACTGCAGCGTGCGCGCCGGGCCAAAGAGGATGGCGGCCGCGAGCTGCGGCCCGTGGAAGGGTATCAGCTGCGCAAGGCCAAAGAGGCAAGAGAGGCCGACCACCACTCCCAGATAGACGTGCTCGCGCGCGTTGTAGCTGCGTTCGTGGAGACCGGTTCGGTGAGGTGTGTGTGCGTGTGTGTGGATGGATGGATGGATGGATGGATGGAGTGTGGCGGCGCGGCGGCAAGGCGGCACCGGTTGACGAGGAAGATTGCGAGGGGCGTGGTGCCGAGCGAGAGGAGAGGAAAGATGACGTCGAAGAGCTCGACGATCTCCTCGGCGCGCTCGGGTAGCATGGCAGCGCTGGCGCCGAGCGCACGGATCTGGTCGGCAAAGGTCTCGATGTAGAAGGTTTGGTTCAGGTTGGCGGTACACATGAAGAGGAGCAACAACACGGTGTCGGTCCTGCAAAAGAGCTGCCGCAGCCCGTCCCCTTCCGAGTGCCACACGATGGCGGGGGCTTGGGCCATACCCGAGACGGGGGCGAGCTCGCTCGAGCGGGCCTCGTGCTCCGCGCGCATCGCGTCCGTCTTGCGCTTCGAGAGCAGCAGCGACCACGCAAGCCCGCCCACCGCCACGGTGAGGAGAAGCCAGGCGGCCGCTATCACGAACAGTGGCACGTGGGCATGCAAGAAGAGGAGCTTCCAAAAGAGGAAGACCTAGCGGGGATGGCGCACGGGCCATTAAGGAGGGGAGCATTGCAGTGGGGGACGCCCCTCCGGGCACAAGGGCGCACAAAGGCGGAGCCGTCAAACATCGACGCGGCCAGCGGCGTGATGACCGGTTCGAGGCGCGGAAAGACCTGTTCGAAGTGCGCTGGTGCGTGAGGGGGGGAGGGGGGGGGGGGGGTGCCGGCCACCGTGGTGAACAACGGGAGCTGCACGGTGCGCCTCGCCAAACGACAGGACCGCCATAAAGATGCCCGGGCCCGCGAGGCCAAGCATCGGGAAGGCGAAGTACCTAACAGCGCGGCCAGCAGGCGGTCATGGCCGAGCAGCAAGCGGCACAGATTGCGTCGGTGCGGTTTGCCAAAGTGCGTCCGAGGCGGCGGCGCCGAGCCACCCGGCGATCGCAAGAAGCATGATGCCCAGGTAGGCGAGCGAGAGCGCCACCGACATGCACCAGCGTGGGCCGAGCCGGTCCGTCAGCTCTCCGTAGAGCACCTGCCGAGGCGTGCGGCTCGTTGGCTTCCTGGGACGGAGCGGGCGGCGGGCGGCAGCGCACCACGCGCTCGAGGTGCCCAATGGCAGTCTGTGGAGGGGTGCATCTATCCTGGCAGCACCATCACGCCGTCGGCTCCAAACAGCGAGACGGAGGTGACGCTGACGATGGCCGAGACCTGCGAGTCGCAGCAGCTGAGCCAGCGCTGCTCGTCCGTCCGTGCGCTGCAGATGGCCGCCTGCTCGGCCGGGCAGTAGTCGACGAAGGCGCCGCTCGAGTAGAGGACGGGGTAGATGGAGTCAAAGCCAAAGCAGAGCCCGCCCATCGTGAAGACGCTGATTCCGGCGGCGGCGACGGAGAGCCACCGCCGCCAGGAAATGGGGAGGCGCGAGCAAAACCAGCTCGACGGCGGCGCGGGCGAGTCGTACTTGCTGTCGAGGAGCCCCATACGGCAGGCTCCGCGCGCAGCCGGATGGGAACGACGGGCGGAATCCTGGGAACGTTTGGATTCGGGTTCTAGCCATGTAGGGTATTCCGCCGCGGCGGCGGAATCGTCTTTTTCTTCAAACTGGCTGGGTCGACCGCGCCGACAGCGACACACGGATGTGGCTGGCCTCTCGATGCGGCAAACGTAAAACTCTGCCGTCCCTTCGGCGACGCACTGCCCGTGACAGATGGCGTCCCGACCGCCGGCCGGCCGCCGCCGCGCCTCCGGGGCGACGACGAGGGGCCCTCGCCGCCACGGCGCCGCCAGCGGCTTTCGGCCGACCCCCCGGCTGCCCGAGTGCCATGGCTGCGGCTCTTCTCTCCGCCGGCGTAAAGCTCGGGCCTTGAGAGATGGTGATCCGGCCAGCCGCTTGCGCCTCCGGGATGACGTCGAGGGCTTCGCCGGCAAGGCGCCGCCAGTGGGGAAGACACCCCCCCCCCCCTCCCCCCAGACTACCCCAAGTGTGCCATGGCTTCGACAACTTTGGCCACTGGCTTCTTGACCACCCGGCCAGCCGTCATTCGTGATGATTTTGGGGGCTTCGCCGGCAAGGCGCCGCAGCGGGCATTGGCGCACTCTTTCCTGGTGGTTGCCATTGCTTCACCTCATCGGCCTGCGAGAATCAAAGCACGAGCCGTGCTACCAGTGGAGCACGACATGGAGAAGGCATCGCGGCTTTGCACGCCCCCAGCATTCCCCTGACAGCAGCGCCCCACGGCGTGGGCTGCGAGGTCACTCGGGGTGACCCAGGGGGCGGCGGGGGAGCACTCTCCCGCCGGAGTAGCGGGCGGTCTTCCCGCTACTCGCTCGTAGCCCACCACCTTCCCGACAGCTCCACCCGCTCGGTGAGGTCCTCATCTTCTCCCCCCCTGCCCCGCCCCCCTTTCAGGCAAGGCCCTGGCCACCAAAATCACGCTCTGCGCTCCGGGAACGGGCAGCAGCGCGACGCAGTTCGAGAGCGAGCGGCGGCGGCGGCTTAGCACCAACCATGTCAGTGCAGGGGCTGGCTGCGTGGGCCCCCGCCACCAGACTCCGTCGGGCTCGCGTCTCCCTGCCCGCTGAGGGGAGCGCAGTCTGTGTGTCTATGTCTGTGTCTGTGTCTGTGTCCCTGTCGGCTCGTGTGTGTCGTGTGTGACTCTCGCAAGCTCGCCTCCCATCGTCCATCGACTGAGTGCGAGCCATGCAGCGTGATCGCAGTGCCGCTCGCAACGTCAGGGGTCGTCCGAGGAGTCCTCTAGGCCTTGCACGAAAAAAGAAAGCGCTGTGCGTTGCCCGCTTCGCGCTCGTCCACTTCCCGCCATTGCCGCCGTTCGCCCATTCATGTCACGTCGAGACCTGGCCGGTCTTGGAGACAGCAACGTCATCGAAGAGGGCCGGTCCCGCCGACGCTCGTCCGTTTCCGTCGCGCCACCAGAGTGCGCGCGCCACGCTCCCGCCACCCCTCGCCCGGCCAGGCCCTGTGCGCCCGCCCGCGCTCGCTGAACGCGTCGAGAGGGCAGCACCCGTGCGTAAGCGAGCGCCCACCCACCCCTGTGTCCGTCCATGCGTGCGCAGCAGCAAGAGCGACTCTGGCCAGAGCGACAGCGACAACGAGCCCTCGCTCACGTCCGCCCGCGGCCCAAAGAAGGGGCGCGCGTCGGGCGCAGCAAACGGCGCCGAGGCGTCGGCCTCCAAGTCGGGCCGCACCCCGGCCCGGGCCTCGGGGGCCACCAAGGCGCGCATCCCGCCCCTTCCCCCCTCAGCCCCCAACCGCGCCGGCCCGCCGCCTCCTCCTGCCTGCCCGCCGCCCGTCCATCTCTCCGAGCCGCCATTCACTCGGGCAACTCGCGTCCTCAGGAGGGCACGTCGCGCCGGAAGAGCGGCGCCCAGCTCGACGGCGACGCCGAGGTCGACGAGTTCGATCTCAAGCCCCGCCGGCTCGAGCAGTGCTTTGGCGCGCGCGACAGCGCCTCCGCCCGCCAGCCCCTGGCTGCGTCGGGCCCTGGCCAGAGCCGCGCGAGGAGCCGCTCCTAGGCGAGAACCCGCTCCTCCTCTCCATCTCGATCGACTCGTTTCTGGAGCGATACAGGCGTCCGCTACACCCGCGCCACACATCGCTCGCTCCGACACCCGGCCTCCGCCCCTCTGCCGCCCGCCGCTCTCCTCCCCCCCCCCCCCCCTGCCCCCTCGCATGCCCCCGCCCCCCCCCCTCTTCCCTTCCCCCACCCCCTCGCCTCCGGCGGGGCCCACCCAACCCGCTTTCACGCCGCGCCCCCGCCGGCCACAGCGCCGACGGCGCCGCCGCCGTGCTCGAGCTTGCCACCTCGCTGATGAACGCGAGCGGGCTGCCCGACGCGTCACTCACGATCGCCGACGCGGACGTCGACGACGAGGAGGAGGTGCTCGAGGCGCTGATCACGAACAATACGTGCGAGCGGCTCGTCGACGAAGCACAGGCCGCCGCCCGCGCCCCGCCCACCCAACCCAAAAGTAGCGCCGCCCCGCCGACGCAGCGGCGCCTCACACGCCGACGGCAGCGGCCCCTCACACGCCGAGGAGGCGTCGCCTTCAGCGTCGCCTTCAGCGTCGCGCCTGAGCGAGGCGCGGGGTCGTGCTCGTCGTCAGGAGAGGATGATCTTTGTCGAGCCCTACCCGCTCGCCGACAAGAAGACGGGCAAGCGGCGCGCGCCACACGCCCGCCCCGCAGCCGGCTCCGATCCGCGCCGAGAGACGGGCTGGCGGCCGGCAATAGGCACCTCAAGGACCTGACCGCGCTGTGGCGGCAGCTGATCGACAAGACGCAGCACGAGGTGCTCTTCGACGGGGTCCTCTTCCCGTGGGTCATCGAGTGGATGTGCGCCATGTCGCAGTCGCGACACCGCGGCGTGCGCCACACCGGCACCGAGGCCGCGGCTGAGTGGCGGGCCGTCGAGGCGCCGCTGCCGCCTCCCCTCACGCCTCCCCGCGTCAACAGGCGGGGATGGCGCTGATGGTTCGGATGACCGAGCTGGCGGTGGAGCTGGCGACGCAGGCGACGGCCAAGCAGCGGCAGGCGTCCAAGCCCGGCAAGAAGGGCGGCGCCGGCATGGCGGCGATCCTCAAGGAGGAGGTGCAGAAGCTGCAGGAGAATGAAACGGCGCTCGAGGAGATGGTGACGGCGGCCTTCACGGGGCTGTTCGTGGAGCGTTACCGCGACCGCGCGGAGGAGGTGCGCGCGAGCTGCCTCTCCGCGCTGGGCCGCGTCATGCAGCTCCACCCGTCCATGTTCCTCGCCGACACCTACCTCAAGTACCTCGGCTGGTCGCTGAGCGACATGGCGGCCGCCGTGCGCGCGGCGTCCCTCTCGCAGCTCAGCGCGGTGTACACGGCGCACGGGGCGGCGGAGGAGATCTGCAGGGTCGACGGCAAGCCCGTGAGCGGCGCCGAGCGGCTGCTCAACTTCACGCGCCGCTTCGAGTCGCGCTTCATCGAGATGACGCGTGACGTGGACATCAAGGTTGCAGTCGAGGCGCCGGCACGCCGAACGGCCCGGCCGGGCGCGCGAGCCGGCGGCCACCCGCGCGAGGGTGCGAGCCGTAGGCGATCAAGTTTATCGACCTCCTCCACGACCTCGACCTCCTCGCGGACAAGGCGAGCCTCGCCCAGAGCCAGAGCGCCCCTCGATGCGCCAGGCAGTTGGCTTGAGCCCTCCCCTCGAGCCCTCCCCTCCCGCCCGCAGGCGCAGGCCGTGAGCGAGGTGGTGCGTGTGATGCGCAACAACGAGCCGTCGCAGCTCAAGGCACTCGTGCCGCTGGTCAACAAGCAGATGGAGGCGGGCGCCGCCGGCCCGCCCTCCTCCGGCAAGAGGAAGGGGAAGAAGGGCGCGGCCGGCGGCGCCGCGAGTCAGCCGATCGTGCAGCTCGCCTCGTACGCGTGGGACACGGCGGGGGGCGAGGCGGAGAAGATGCCGGAGGTGTGCCTCAAGATGGCGCTGGCGATGTCGGACAAGCAGCCGCTACTGCTCGACTGGACGGGGTGCGAGACGTAGCGGCGGCCAGCACTCCTCTCGACTGAGCCTCCCAAACCCCTCGCCTCGGACCCTCTCCCCCGGCCGCGCCGCGCCACCGCCCCGCAAGGGTGCACTGACCGACCGCTCCTCGGCAAGACGCCGACCCCCCCCCCCCCCCTCCCCCTTCTCGCCCCAGGTACACCGACCTCCTCCTCGGCGAGGCCCTGGACGACGCGGCCGAGCACCTGCAGGGCGCTCTGCTCTACCTCATGTCTGCCGGCGCCGTGTTTGTCAACAGCATCAAGGAGCCGGCCACGCCGCGCAAGAAGCGCGCCCTCGCCGACCAGGATGAGCGCGCGCTCGCCCTCTCCGCCGAGCTCGGACGCTCGTTGACCGAGCTGCTGGAAAAGTACGGCGCGCAGCGCGAGGCGCTGCCGGCGCTGCTCGGCCTCGTCGGGCAGCTGCGGCTGCGCGGCGCGCAGGCGGCGCTCAAGGGGCCCGCCTTCGGCTCGCTGCTCGAGCAGCTCGAGGCGAGCGTAGCTCCTCGACTCCCCCCCCCCCCCACACACACACACCTCCCTCCTCGCACCCACTTTGCTTTCTCCCCCCCCCCCCCCTCCTCCTCCACCCTGTTTCGACTGCGAGAGCTCCCCCGCGCCTGCAGGCGTGCTTCTTCAAGCACAACGACGCGACCTCGATCGCGCTCTGCGCCGGCGCGTGGAGCGAGCTGATGCAGCAGCCAGGCGAGCGCCCGCCTTCGGGCAGCACGCAGGTGCGTGGGGGATGCCAACGAGCGCGGTGCCGCTGCTGTAGGCGCGCCGACGCTCGAGGAGCAGGCGCGCGCGCGCTTCCGGAAGCTGAGCTCGAAGCTCGTCGCCGCGCTCAAGCCGCTCGACGCCCACACCAAGAAGAAGCCTACCGCGCCCTTTGCCTTCGACGAGGCGGCGATCGCCATGTCCCGGCTCGCCAGGCTGGTCACGGTGCAGCCTCAGGCGGCGGCGGCGGCTCTCAAGCCAATCGACGGGCTCGGCGAGCGATTGGTTGCCGCGGTGGAGGCGCGGAAGGAGCAGCGCGCGCCCGCCGACGGCGGCCTCGTGGCGTGCACGACGTTGTTGCTGCAGCTCGAGACCACCGTCTTGTGCGCTGCGTTCTCAGAGGTTTACGACGAGCCGAGCGAGGCCGTCCTCGAGAAGAGGGACGACCTGCTCTTGCTGCTCGGCCGCGCGCTGCACGCGCCCTCGGCTGCGGTGGCGCGGCTGGCGGCGGCGCTGCTCGCGTGGCTGCTGCAGTCTACGTGCTCGATCGAGAAGGGCAGCGGCGCCTCGGAGGAGGCGGAGGAGGCGGAGGGCGGCACGCCTCAAGAGTCGCGCGAGGCGCTGCTCACGTGGTTCGACGCGCAGCTGGAGCGGGCAGCGGCCGGGGAGCTCGAGGAGGAGGAGGAGGTGCAAGAGCAGGAGGACGGCGGGAAGGACGACGGGCTCAAGGTGGCCGTCACGTCCGGCCCAAAGTGGCTCAGCGACGTGGTCAAGAGCGGGCTGGCCGGCGGCGTCTCGTTTGCAGCCGCCGTGCGGCTGCTGCTCGTCCACCTCGACCACCTCCCGCGCGACTACAAGGAGTTCGCCAAGGAGCTGTGGGGCCACATCGCCAAGGTGCGGCCCCACGAGCTCTCTGACCGGCAGCTCGGGGTGCTGACGCTCTCGTTTGAGGAGGACGAGCCGGCCGTCTTCGAGGCCGTCGCCAAGCAGGTGGCCAAGCTGCCGGCCCCCGCGGGGGCGGCCGCCAAGGGCAAGGCGGGCGAGGCTGCTCAGGCCACCATCGAGGCGGGCGCGGCGTGGGCCCTCGAGCCGGGCCACGCCCGTGATCGCGCGCGTTTCGTCGAGGGGGGGCTGGCGCCGCTGCTCGCCCTCTGCACGGCCAAGGGGGCGGCGCTGATCGCGCGCGGCGAGCTCTCGGACCGCTTCGGTGGCAAGAGTGCGACGCTGTACCCACGCTGGAACCGCGAGCTGCGCAAGGTGGCCGGGTCGGAGCGGGGCAGGTCCAAGGGCCTGTCGGCGGCGTCGCCGCGGCAGGCGGCGTCCGCGAGCAGGAGCCGCGCCCGGGCCCGGGTGGTGGAGGAGGAGGAGGAGGACGAGGAGGAGGAGGAGGAGGAGGAGGAGAAGGAGGAGGACCCGGGCCCCAACCCCCAGGGCACGGATGACGAGTACGACGAGGAGGAGGAGACGCCGTGGGACGGAACAGGAGTCGACGACGTCGAGATGGAGGAGGAGGAGGAGGAGGAGGAGGAGGAGGAGGAGGAGGAGGAGGAGGAGGCAGTGGATGGCGATGACGGCGCCGAGGGGGAGGACGCAGAGGAGGCGGAGGAGGAGGTCCGACCCTGCCAGCACGCGCGCGCTTGAGAGAGCGACCCACCAACCCCCGCCCCATCGTGCCGGCCTCAGGAGTTCGAGGAGGCGGGCCAGGAGGAGGAGGCGGAGGCGGAGGAGAGCGAGGAGGAGGACGACGACGACGATGCCGAGGCGGCTCAAGCGGCCACCGACGAGGACCTCCTCGCGCCACGCCGCGGCGGCGGCCGCCGGCAGGCATCTGTGGACACGCTGTCGCAGGCTTCGGCCGCACCGCCGCCACGCTACTCGTACTCGCGCGCGCCGCGCCGCCGCGCCTAAGCTGTCGTCGCCCCAAGAGAGCACGCGCGCGCTCGCGCGCCGCGGGCGGAGACGGCCATGCCACAGCACAGGCATCATGTCCATGTCGCGGCCCGAGGCGCGGCTGCCACAGCGACTTGGCCCCCTCGGGGGCTCCAGGTCGAGTACGTTCGGGTGGGCGCCCACCGCAGGGCCAGGGAGTGTTCGAAAGAGAGGAGGGGGCAGGGAGCTGGGAGGGAGAGACGCCCTGTACGTTCGCATGTCTCGGGCCACAACCGTTTGTGATGGCGGTGAGACCGCGACTCCCCCCGGCGCGCGTTGTCCGGTGCACACATGGAGAGACTCTTCGTGCGCGGTGAGAGCGGGATCGCGAGTAACCACGTACACTATGCTACAAACCCCACGATCGCCGCGGAGGTGAGGTCTTCTTTCCAGGACCCTCGACCAGTGTGTGGAAGCTGGAACGCGTGGAAGTGGTGAAGCTGGAACCTGCGCCTACTCGTTACTCCGGTTTCCGCTTCCCCCTTGCCGTGCCTCAGACTCTACGCCAGAGGGAGGAGGGTTTGGCCGTGCCATTTGTGATGTTGGACAGCCAGGCTCTCGCGGTCTCTCGCCTCCTCCCGAATCTGCCTCCGTGCCGCGCGTGTGCGATGCGCTGCTGCCAGCGCGCAAGCGCCGTTGCAACAGACTGGCAGGCATGCTGCGTCTAGGCACTTCCACTCCCCCTCCTGAAACAGGAATATGGGCGAGTGTGCCGTTGTGATCGCATTCGCAACGCCGCAGAGCGAGCACCTCCAGCAGTCGGAAAGGATGGCCGTGGAAGCGGCGCGGGTTATCGCATTCTCGTACCCCGCCGAGCAGCACATGGCCGAGAGATCCGCCACGGTGACATCAAACGGCAGGTTGTACACGCTTTGCGCTCCGTGGCACCGCACTGTGGCCTGATAGCTGACCCGCATGCCGCACGCTCTCGGGGCTAGCTCGGGAGCGTGATGCGCGCCGTCCACCTCTGATGCTCTCGAATTCCTGACGAGCGCCGCCTTCGATTAAACGAGCGGCAGTGCCGCGGGGGATGCGTTTCCGCGCATGTTTTGGGCTTTTGCCCTCACGGACGAGAACCCAAAGCGCGAGCCCGGCGACGAACCAACAAGCTAGTAAAGAAGTTATTACCTTACTGTGAATCTGTGATGAGACACAGATCAAAAGAAGAGCACGCTGAGAGCAGATGCGAGCCCCCCCCTCGACTCCCCTCTGCCGGCACTTGAGCACGTCTACGGGCCATTCACTCGGCCGGCCCTTCTTCGCCTGCCGTGGTGTGAAAGAAGGGCTCGAATTTCTTGCTCCGTCTCGGTGGCTGACCACGGACACATCCTTTGTGCATGTGCACGAGCCTTCGTCAACGAAAGGTGCCACCCTCACAGGCTGTGTCCGAGGAGGCCGCTGCGGCGAGGGATCACGCGCAGAGTCGGAGCGCGAGAGGCGGTTGCGTCGGTCTCTGCCGACGCCTCTGTCTCTGCCTCGTATCTTTGGTGGTGGCGGCGTCACTACTAGCGCCACTCGGGCTCGTGATGAGCGCGGCCGTGGCCGGCCGGCCGCTCACTCACGAGGGCGTCATGCAGCCGCTGGGTGGAATCAATTTTGCGCTCATGCGCTTCGCCCGCGACATCTCTCGTGCAAAGGCACGACGGCGGCGCTTCAACCAGCGGTACGCTCTGGTGCCACTGCTGCTGGGCAAGGAGGAGCCGCTGCCGCTGGGCGACCCGGACAGCTGCATCGGATGCATCTCCTTCACGCGGGACGAGCTCGCAGACTTTGACGGACGGCCGCTCCCCGATGGCTCTCCGTCACCGCTCTACCTCTCTATCCTTGGCCGCGTGTATGACGTGAGCGGCGGCGCCGCCTTTTACGGGCCGGGCAAGTCCTACCACAAGCTGGTCGGCAAGGACGCCACTCGCGCCTTTTGCACCGGCTGCCTCGCGCCCTCGTGCCTCATCTCGTCGACCGCCCACCTCTCCGAGGCTCAGAGGCGCGGGGCCCGCATTGCGGCGCGGCCCACCCTCTCCCGCTGTCGGCGCTCAGCGCCTCTCCCCTCGCCGGGCCTCAGGCGCGAGGCGCAGCGGTGGGTCGAGCTGTACGAGTGGCACGACAAGTACACCCTCGTCGGCCGCCTCCGCAGCGAAGAGGCGGCCGACCCTGAGGAGCAGGAGATGGCGCTCTTCCACGCGCTCGAGGCGGAGGGCAGTGGCAACTACAAGCCCTTCAAGCGGCAGTAGAGGAAAGAGTGAATCAAATTTCGGCTCACGTGGAACGTGGTGTCTAAATAAATAAAAGTTAAAACGGACAAAACATAAAGAAAGAAAGAAAACAGACAATAATGCAAAAGGGAGAGCCGCAGACCCATAGTCTGAGGGTTAGGTTTCTGGAGCCTCGGGTGCTTTTACGCTTTTGATCGGGTCAGGGGAGAGTGCGACTTTTACCACTTTGGTCGTCTCGGAGCGCCCAACTTTTAGCATGTTTCAAAAATTTCTTCGGCGCTGCGCGCCGCGGGTGCAGCAAGTCTATGCAAGTACTAGCTATCCCTATCGTCCCGCAACGGCAAAGTAGTTCCCGCACACTACGGCTAAAACAATGCTGCCGCTCGCCCCTCGAAAGCGCCCGCCGGTGTGTGTCCAGACATGTAGCGCTACAAGTTTGTGACACATAAGGACGCATCCTCCCACAACACTTCACCCGCTGGCTTGGTTGCAGCTGCCGAGGTACCATCTGCCGGCTTGGGGGGGTAGTGGCATTCGCCGGAGAGTAGAATGTCCAAAATTTTCGCGCGCCTGCGGCGGCGCGACTTTTACCATTTTGCCCCGGGCGGGCCCACTTTTGTCGTTTTGCCCCAAATCTACGGCTAGCCGTGCTTTTAGCGTTTTGACCCAAATCGGCCGAACTTTTAGGATACCCTCAGACTATGCCGCAGACCCGCAGAGGGATATCTTGGCTAGTCTTGGGATGGGAGGACGGCACGCCGCCACCACACAGGGATTTTAAGGAGAGGGGTGTGATGCGCTAGCCCTCGCCCACCCTAGGCGCTAGGGAGTCTGCCACTTCCTATGTCCTACCTATCTCTCTTCGCACAATTCTCAAAAACATTGCTAAAAATCTCTCTCTCAATTCTCGCTTCTTCCTTCGCGACAAAACGTAAAAGTAAAAAGAAAGAAAGCAAACATACAAGCCAAGCGCCAAGGAGGGATGGGAGGACAAAACGAAAGAAAGAAACAAAACAAGGAAAAGGGGAGGAGGACAGGGTCCACACCTGCACGAGCAGGATTTTGGAAGGACGATTAGGGGGACAAAACGTTCTTGCATGGGTGACGCTATAAAATTCTTTGTTTTGTTTATTCGTGAATTTTACCCGGAGCGGAGGGTGCATGCACATCTCACAGGTCTGTGCCACATTCCAGTAGCACTGACAGGCACGTAGAAGGGTCACAGTGGAGAGCTCGTAAAATTCTTTTATTCGTGATATGGAGGCATTCGCGCTGCAGCTCTTGCTGTGCAGCGTCGCCGCCAGTGCCGCTGCCGTGGCAGTGCCGGGTTTGCCGCATGCCGCCGGTGTGCCGCTAGTGCACGGGGGTGCGCGGTGCTCGTCGCTGGTGCTGCAGGAGTCTGAGAAGCCCAAGTCGTCCCTACTCCCTAGGACAAGCTCGCCGATGCAAAACACTGCGCAGAAGAAGCTCGCATGGCCGTACATCGCCTCGGCGTTTGCGCTGGTTGGCCTCGCGTCGGGAGGGCTCATAGAGGACCAGGTCGAGGAGCTCTTCCGGCCGATCACCTCCAAGGGCGGATGGGCGGGCGCGCTAGGCATCAGCCCGCCAGGCGTCGAGGAGGCCAGGAAGCTCAAGGTCGCGCCGCCCCCTGCCAGCCTGAGCTTCGGCCCCAGCCGGCCTCGATCCGTCAGCCCTCCTCCCGCCCCGTCACCCCCACAGAAGGCCAAGGGCTACACCATGCGCACGCCCTCGCCTCCCGAGATGATCCAGGCGGGCATCTTTCCGAGCAGTAGTCAGCTTGCCTAGGACAAGGACCGTTCGCGGCCGACATCGCCGACTCATGACTGGTAGCGTGCGTCCGAGGGCTTTTCCTCGGAGGCCCCACCCTTCCCAGATAGAGTAGTGCATGTGCGGCCGTGTTTCGGAGTGCACACGTGTGTGGGTTGGAGCCGAGGCGCACTTAGTATGCACTCCGGAGCACGGCGCAGCTGAATGAATACCCCGGCGGTGGGCGAAATGAAACCGGAGCGCACCTGTGGTGGCTAGCTCGCGACGTCGTCGGTCGTGCGCTTTCCGACCCGCCGCCCGCCGCCGCCGGCCTCTCTGCGCCGCGCGCCCGCGCGGGGCGCGGGGTGTGATGGTGATGTGGTGTGCGCCGGCGCACACCCCGGGCACCGCGCGCGCGCGGGGTGACCCAGACTGCAGACGCCGCAACCGCAGCCGGCGGACGCAAATTTCTTGCGATCACGGCACCTGAGGTAAGACGCGGAAGCGACACGAGTGTGTCGCCGCCGTCCACTGTGCGCTGCCCACTTGCCTTAACCTGCCAATGCCGCACATCGGCGCACATACGCGGCGCCACGCACACAGACACACGTCCTCTCCCACCCGCCGCCGCCGTTCTACGCTCCGCGGCCCAGCAAGCGTCCGACGCGGGCGGCAAAAGCCGCCGCAGCACGGAAGCGGCTCACCACTGGCGCCTCTCGCCTCCCCCGCCTGCGTTCTCGACGCGCCGCCACTATCTGCCCCCCCGGCCGCCCGTTCCTCATCTCTCCTGACTCTTGTACTCTTGTCCCGCCTACGTTTACTCTTGTAGCACCCACATGCTGACGCGGCTCGCCCTCCTCTCCCTGTCAAAAGGAGCTCTCCACGCTATCGGGCGAGCGAAACCCGAGTCCGCCATGAGCCAGGTCAACGTGCCGGGTCGGCTGTCAAAGCGCGGCCTGCAGAGGCTGGACTCTCTGCTGCGCCAGTACGGGAATGGCGGTATCGAGCCGCTCGACGAGGAGTACGGCGAACTGGTCGAGCGCCTGTCCGACATGAACCAGCAGCTGGATACTGAGAGCCAGGAGGCTAGCACGGAGAGTGCGCGGGTAGCTGTCGAAGCCGATCTCCTCTCCGCGCTCGCCCTGGCCGTCGAGAAGGACGTCGACCGCTTTCGACGGAACGAGCCGCACGACGAGCAGTTCTCCGTCCTCTTCTTCTCGACGCAGGCCCTCCTGTTTCTGAGCGTGCTCCCAATCGGGGCACGCATCAAGTGCCTCCCGGTCCTCTTTGACGTGGTCCAGGACCCTCGCTTTGCCCCCGACGTGCGCGCGGAGGCCGCCCACATCTTCTCCGCGCTGTCCAAGGAGGGCTCCGGTCCCGCAGTGCCGTCGATGAATTTGTGGAGGGGCCTGACGCTGCCTCAGCTCGAGCGTCATCTCGAGGAGGCCGGCTTGTACGACTTGCAGGAGCAGATGATCCAGCTCCTCTGCCTCTGGCCGCAGTGCTCAAGCGTGAAGCAGGCTCCGCCACGCCCTCGCCCATGGCGCCCATACGCCTGGCTGCGCCCGCCGCGATTCAGCTCGCCCGCCACATGGCTGCAGGCGCTCGAGAAGGCGTACAGGCCCATCGAGATGAACGACCAGGCCGGCCACCACCGGTACGAGCTGCACCAGCCGCGCGAGCTTCTGGCCGCCTTCAACGCCATGCGCGACTCGAGTGTGCTGAGTGTCTGCCCGATCATGACCAACGCCTTCGGCGAGGGCATCGACAAGCGGACGCGCTGGGTTGATTGGGGCTCGACGATCGTCGCCGTGCAGCACGCAGCCTGCGCCGGCGCGGAAGAGCTCGAGGACGAGACAGCGGACGGGATCTCCGTCTCGCTCGACCCGGCCAAGAACGATCTCGAGAGCGTCGTCGTCCAGCCGGCTGCTCGCAACCCGCGAGCGCTTGCGAGCAGCCAGGAGGAGTCGGCGTGGCTCACGCTGACCATGACCAAGGAGTGGGAGGAAGAGCAGTGGGGGCAGGATACCAGCGACACCCCGATCTCGTTCCGCCAGTTCCAGATGATGCTGGATTCGACCGACATGGAGCTGTGGCGGGCGCGCGTTGAGCCGCGGCTCGCGCGCGACTCCTTGGTGCGACAGAGCGACATCCCGCTGCCCATCGCAGAGACGCGGCGCAAGATCAGCCAGACGCAGCCAGTGCACATCGTTCGGGACTACGGCTGCGGCGCCTCCAGCGCCGCGTACCGCGCCTCGCAAGCCACACAGTTCGTCGCCTCGCCGCAGTACGCGGGGCATCGACCGGCGGCGCCCCACCAGAAGGTGTCGGTGTCTGTGCCCATCCATCTGGCCCACTGCCGTGGCGCCACTGCGCCGACCGCTCGGCAGCGAGGTGTGCCTGAACCGGACGACTCGTGTGAAGACATCTCGGAGCCGGACGAGCACGCGCACCTCAACCCCGACCAGCGCTTCAACCACTCTGACGGTGGCTTCGAGGACGCCGACTCGCATGGCGGGCACGTCTCGGGCGAGGACGAGGAGTCGCCCGAGTCGAGCCCTCCACCCCTGCCTTCGATGGATCCCCCTCTCCCCTCAGTCGACCCCGTCAAGGTCTGGCAGGCAGCAACCACGTCGCCGAGCGACGGCATGGACTCACCGCTGATCGCGTCCCCGCCGGCGCGGGCGCCGGAGCGTGGCGACAGCCAGAACGGCTCACAGACCAGCGGCCGGCGAGTCACGTTTGCCGCCAGCCCCGCCAAGGACGGCGACGGCTGTTCCCCTGAGTCGCCGGCGGTGAAGAAGAAGGCCAAGAAAAAGTACGTCGTGTCCGACGAAGAGGCTGCTGCAGTGCGACGCGCAGAGGCGGTGCTAGTCCAGAAGAAACCGCTCAAGCCTGCCAGCGGCGCGATGGCTCCGCCTGCACTGTCGTCTCGCAGCGGCGAGCCTCCGCGCAAGGCGAAGCCCGCGCAGCCGGAGGCACTTCCGCCGCTGATCGACGACTCACAGCTGCTCGAGGCTGTGACGCGACAGGGCGGCTACGAGCAGGTCGAGAACAAGCGAGCCTGGTCAGTCGTTGCCAAGGCGCTTGGCCGGCGCGCCAAGGACGTGCCAGAGCTCAAGAAGAGGTACGAGGAGATGCTCCTAGCGACCAACGAGGCGCGCACGGGCGAGGATGCGGGAGCAGCGGACGACACTGACAAGGACGGCGCGGAGGGGGCGGCTTCAAAGAGCGCGGGTGCGGCCGCTTCCTCTCGCCGGGCCGACCGCAAGAGCCCTGCAGATGCGGTGCTACCGAGCGAGAAGGGGTCGGGCGCGAGTGGAGCGGGCGGACGCCAGCGACCGGCCGACAAGAGCAAACCGCCGAAGAAGCCGGATCCCGCCCCCCCGACCAAGCCGAGCAGGGCAGCTCCGGCAAAGCAGCCGGATCTCGCCGCTCCGGCCAAGCCAAAGAGGGCGCCTACTCCATTGCCGAGCGGGCGGTTGCTGTGAAACGTGCCTCTTCACGCGTCAAGCTGCGAGTAGGCGGCTGCTCCCGCGGCTCCCTCGGCACCCTCTCCATCGAAGGATACGAAGGCAAGCGGGGGCAAGGCGAGCAAGGCACGCAAAGCCAAGGAGGAGGCGGCAGCAGAGGCTGCGCGCAAGGCGGCGGGGGAGAAGGCGGCTGCGGAGGCGGCGGCTGCAGCGGAGGCTGCGGCAGCAAAGGTAGCTGCGGCGGAGGCTGCGGCGGCAGAGGCTGCGGCGGCGGAGGCTGCGGCGGCGGAGGCTGCGGCGGCGGAGGCTGCGGCGGAGGCGGCAGCGGCGGAGGTCGCAGCGGCGGAGGCGGCAGCGGCGGAGGCGGCAGCGGCGGAGGCGGCAGCGGCGGAGGCGGCACGGAAGCGAGAGGAGGCTGCGGCTGAGGCAGCACGTCGAGAGGCCGAGGCGGCTGCCAAGGCGGCGCGTCGCAAGGCCGAGGCCGAGGCGGCGGCGGCGGCAGAGGCGGCTCGGAAGGCTGCTGTAGCAGCGGAGCAGGCCAAGGTGGAGAAGGCGGCGAAGGTTGCGGCGCAAGAGGCCGCGGCGAAGGTTGCGGCGAGTGCGGCAGCAGCGAAGAAGGAGGGCCGCAAGAGCTCCGACAAGACCAGCGGCGCCGGCCGTGCTGCTGCCAAGCCCAAGGAGAGGAACCACTTGGCGCCGTCTGCCGGTTCCTCGCAGGGGAGGGCTGCGTCGGCGGCGAGGTCGGACCAGGACGACCCTTTCGCCTTCGGCGGCGATGAGGACGACCCGTTCACCTTCGGCGGCACCGACTCAGCGCAGCCGTCGAAGCGGCGCGCCTCAGGCGTCCCAAACAACGCGGAGCGAGCTGCCGCTGTGCCAAAGGCGCGGGCAGAGACGCCACCCACGCCTTCCAAGGCTGCGCGGGAAGCGGAGCCGGAGCCGCTCGGCGGCGAGCAGCGCGCGAAGCTCGCGGCCCTCAAGGTGGCCGAGCTGCGCTCGCTGCTCGAGAGCGCCGGTGTTGAGGTCACAGGGAAGAAGGTGGTCAAGGCGGAGCTGCTCCGCCGTGCAGAGGAGGCTGCCGTCGCCGGATTCCTCATGCTCGATCCCGAGCCCGCCGCAGCCACGCCACGCACAGCTGCGGCGGCCAAGGCTGCCGCTGCTGAGGCGACAGCGGCGGCCGAGGCCATCGAAGCGGCGGAGGCGGCTGAGGCGGCGGAGAAGACAGCGGAGGAGGCGGCAGCCAAAGCAGCCGCGGCAGCAACGGCGGCGGCGGAGGCGGCGGCGGCGGAGGCGGCGGCGGCTGAGGCGGCGGCAGCAGAGGCAGCTGTAGCCGAAGCAGCTGCGGCTGATGCTGCGGAGGCTGCGGCTGTGGAGGCGGCTCGGAAGCAGGAGGAAGAGGCTGCGGCCGAGGCTGTGCGCTTGCAGGCCAAGGCGGCTGAGGTAGCGGCTGCAGAGGCGGCCGCAATGATCGAAAAGCAGGCCAGCCGCTCACACTCACGCTTTGCTCGCGCTCCCGTGCCCTGCTGCAGTGCAAGCCCAACCGGTCTGCCGCACGCCTCACGTAGGCGGCAGCGGCGCGTGAGGGAGCGCAAAAGGAGGGCGCGGCTGGAGAGGGCGGGTCGCAAGCTGCTCGCAAGCGCGCCTCACCCCGCCTCGCGCCGAAACGTGTCTCTCCACGCTTTTCCGCGCGGGCCGTCGGCGGCGACGACGAGGTGGACGACAAACCGGACGCGCCCGAGGATGCGCTCACGCAGGCCTACCCCGGCGTGGCAACGCAGGCCTCCTCTGCCGACATGGCTGATGGCGGCATCAGTGAGCCTCCCTCGCGCGACGCGCCGAGCGAGGACGAGCCGCCCCGCCGCAAGCCAGCCAAGAGGCGTCAGCTCCCTCCCAAGTCTGCGCTCCCTCTCGACCGCCTCAAGTCGGAGCAGCAGGCGGTCGACGCGTTCGAGCTCGAGGAGGCGGCCGCATCACAGCCAGCGGCAGCGGCGCGGAAGTGGCACAGCGAGGCCCCCGCGCTGCGAGTGAAGGGAGGGCAGCGCAAGGTGCCCGCGTTGTTGTACGGGACGCACAACTACGAGCAGTAGTGGGGGATGACATTCGGCGCTTGTGAGCCGTAGGAGACGCCGATGGGCGACGGCCGGCTTGGCAGTGACCTCGATCCCGACGACAACCTCGCTGGGGGCCTCTGCGGCGACTCGGACGGCGCTCACGCGCCGGTGCGCCTCGACGTGACACCGTACCTCGAGGAGGCGCCGCCGTCTCCCAAACGGCTGCGCTTCGAGGCCAGCGCGTCAGCCAAGGCCAAGAAGCCAAAGAACGTCGGCGGCGCTGCTTCGAAGGGTGGCGGCGGGGTGCGGCCGGTCGCGCGCGTCGCTGCTCGCGGGGCGGACGGCGTGTCGAAGCGCAAGGCCCACCCGGAGGCAGCGGGCGCATCGCCCATGGGATACTCGCCGGCCGTGCGGCAGCCGCCGTTGCTCCTTGGCAAGCGCAAGGGGCCGGACCCCGGATCCGCCCTCGGCGCAACACCTGCCTGCTGGCGGTTCACAAGATGCTTGCTCCGTTCGCGAGGCTTGCCCAAGATGCGTTCATAGGCGCGGTGGGCGCGTTCCGGCTCGAGCTCGAGGCGGCGATCCGCGGGTGCAACGAGCAGTCGGAGGCGAGGGCGGCGCAGCTGCTCGAGGGCGGCGCGAAGCAGCTGCTGCAGCTGCAGGACGGCTCCGCAGCTCGACTCGAGAAGGAGCTCGAGCAGCTTTCTCGCGCCGCCCCGCAGTCGGGCGGCCAGGAGAACAAGGGCGACAACCTGAGGGCCAAGTATGACCAGCTCAAGGCGCACTGGCGCGAGCTCGCGTCGATCCTCGACCAGAGCAAGAAGGCGAGGTCTCGTGCGGTGACCTCCGCACACCCCCTCCGCCCCCCTTCACCCCACCGCCACCGCCTCTGCAGGCGCGCCTCGCCGCCGCCACCAAGGCGCAGTCCGAGCTCGAGCGGCTTGGGGCTCTGCGCGAGGACGTCAACCGCCGGTGCGAGCGGGTCTGCGCGACGGCGTCCGCGGCGATCGCGGATGCGGCCACCAAGCGGGACGCCAAGATCGCGGCATCGTCGACCAAGTCCAAGAAGCGCTCGACGTCTGGCAACTCGATGGACATGATGATGCGCATCATGCTCTCCAAGAAGGGCACAGCGCACGGCAGCGACTCAGACTGACCTCGTCGTCGTGTCTCGAGCCTGGCGGGCCGTGGTGTGCCACAACCTCGGGTGGGGGCGCCAAGGAGGCGCGAGACCTTTCTGTGGGGGGCGCTGTGCAGCACACGCTGCTTGCGCGCGACCGCGACATCTTTCGCGTGCTGCGACTGCGAGAGAGTGTGCTCTCCACCTGCAGCAGACGTGCGAGACGTGCGGGATATGCACAGGCATCAGGAGCGAAGCGATGCGCGACACCCCCTTCGCGCTCGTTTGTTGTTGTGACATCGGGGAGTGGTGTCTGAGCTGCGTGTATTGGGAGGCGGGCGGCGGCATCGTTCTCCCACACATATGCGGCGCGCGGGGACCGGGGTGCGCAGCTGTGCAGCGTGTGCAGGCACCGCCGTGATGACGCGAGACGCTCTCCCTTCCGCATCCCGGTGGACCGCCATCTCTCCCTCCCTTCTCTCTCTCTCCGTATCCGTTTCCCACCTCACTGTCTCGAGAAACCCATTTTACGCGTAAAAACGACGGTGCCCGGCCGGTCAGGCTCAGCCGAACCCGATGCTGGCGTCTGGCTCGCCCTCCGTGTCTGCGGGCGACAGCGGCGCCGCATGCGGCCCGTCGCCGTAGATGTCTGTCGGAAAGGCGCGGAGAGGAGGGCGGTGGGTGGAGTGGCGGAGGGTGGAGGGCGGAGGGCGGAGAGGTGCGCCGGCCGCACCGTAGCGGCGGTGGCGCGCCATTGGCATGTTGCGGCGCGTCTCGGCGATCAGCTCCGGGTCGATGTCGAACGTGGCGAGGCCGGGCGCGTCGCCCAGGTCGGCGATGCACTTGCCCCACGGGTCAAAGGCGACCGCGTGCCCCCACGAGCAGCGCTTGTTGCCGTCCGTGTTGTGCTGCCCGACCTGCGCCGCGGCCACGACGTAGCACTGCGTCTCGATGGCGCGGCAGCGAAGGAGCGTCTCCCAGTGCGCCTCGCCCGTCTTCATGGCGAAGGCAGAGGGCATGAGCAGCACCTGCGCGCCGTGCAGGAAGGAGAGCTTCTGGTACAGCTCCGGGAAGCGCAAGTCGTAGCAGATGCTGACGCCCAGCCGCCCGGCGGGGCTGTCTGCGGTGACGAGAGAGTCGCCGGAGATCGCCTGCCGCGACTCGACCAGGCCAACAAACGGCGCGTCGTAGAGGTGGATCTTGCGGTACTTTGCGACGAGGCGCCCTTCCCCGTCGACGATGCAGTGGGTGTTGTAGATGCGCTCGTCGCCGTCGGGGCCGCGCTCCTGAAAGCCGCCGAGCGAGAGCCAGAGGCCAGTCTCTCGCGCGAGGTCGAGGTAACGCCGCATGGTCGGCCCGTCGAGCGGCTCGGCGACGGTCTGCGCCTCGCCTGGCCGCGAGCCCATGAAGGAGAAGTTCTCGGGCAAAAACACGATTGCACAGCCGCGGTCCCGAGCCTCGCGGACGTGTGCAGCACAGGCCGCAAAATTGGCAGCCACGTCGTTCACGGCGGTCATCTGCACAATCGCAGCTTTGCAGCGCTGTAGCAGCGGCATTCCCAGCGCGTTGGCGGCAGCCAAGTGTCGCAAGAAAATAACGACAGCGCGTTGTCGAGGTTCTCAGGTGGATATCCTTTGGCCGCGTTGGGTAGCGAGGATTAGTGTGACGCGATCCACGCAGGCGTGGTTTCTGGCGGCCGACCGTCAGTGCACGGAGTTGCCCCTTCTCCGACTGCCCCGGCTAGTTCCCGAGTTTCGCGGGAGTGACCCCATGCGTCAAACCCGAGACCTAGCGCGGGTGGGTTGGAGGGGGGCTCGCTCCAGGGAAGGGCTGTGTAAGAAGCCAAAAGGTGGAATAGGACGGCCGCAAGCGGCGTGGCGTGGGGCGGTTGAGCATCCCTCCGGGGCCCCCTCTGCGCCGGGGAGGCGTTGTTGGAGGCTAGGACGCAAGCGTCCGTCGCCCTTTTCAAACTCGGGGCCCACTCCGCTACGCTCTGACCCGAATTTGGAGGGCCTAAAAGTTTAAGGTGTTTGTTTGCTGCGCAAAAGGGTGGTGGAGCAGCGGCGGCGCCGCAGGCGCGGACGCGCAGTGGAAGCACGCTAGCCATACATGTTCACGCAGAGAAGCTGACGGCCGGGGCCGTGGGTAGGAGCCGGACCCCGGGTTCCTCGCTGCAATGATCGCTTGCTCCAGCGGATACGATCTGCCGGATGCGTTCACCACAATTCCCGGAATCTCGGCCCGCACCACACCAGCACCACACGCGGTAGCACAACTTCCCCATGCCGCAGGTGCCGCACGGCCCGACTCTCCACCGGAATTTGTTGGCGTGCTGTCGCCGCGTCATCCGGCGGCTCCTCCTTCACCTACGGGTATGTTCGTAAGAGCTACATACACTGAAAATCCAAGCGGCCGGCGGCGTCAGAGGATGAATCAGCAAGAGAGAACGACGAGAGTGGTAAGATGCTAAGATCGCGAGGTGGCATGTTTCAACTCGGTGTCGAACCACCAGCTCGACGCTCACTGCTGCTGCTGGCCGAGCCACAAACGATGCTATCGCGTCACGATGCCTATAGCTGGGGTCGATCCCAATAGACAGTCCGACCACCCTACAGTACTAGCCCGCCTCAACCCACTTTACCCATGCACATACTATTATACTACTAGTACCGTAGTACCGTAAGTTGCGAGAATCGGCGAGAAACTGCGACGAGTAGGAAGAGGGCGTGCGATGATTTGGAGCACTTGGAGCACTTGGAGTGCAGTCATTAGCCTCACATCCAGGGCCGAGCTCAGAAGCGCACCCAGCGGGTCGCATAATGTGTTTGTTTTTCGTTGCCTCGGTTAGGCGCCGGCGCTGACAGCGCCCCTTCGGCCGCGATGCTTCGCCTCCTGCTCGTTTGCTCCGTTTGGGCCACCACAGCGGCCTCGACAGAGCTCTCCACGGAGCAGCCTCGCTCCAGCTTCGAGGGCACGCTGGTTGTGGGTGCCCGCTCTCACCGTCCCGGCCGCGGCCTGGCGCCGCTCCTCACTCGCGCTGAGCTGCGCCGCGCCCTCCCGCATCGCAGAGGGGTCGCTGATGGATACTCTTGTGGTGCTGAGTGGCGGCGCCTACAGCGCGATGCCTCGGCAGGACGGCTCTTTTGTCTTTCACTCGGTGCGCGCGGCTGCGAGACGTCCCCTCCGGCGCGGCACACACGGCGAGGCCCTGCTCACAGGTGGCTGCGGGGACCTACCTGCTCGAGGTGTACGACACGCAGCGCACGTGGCCCACCGTGCGGATAGAGGTTCCGGCGGGCGGCGGCGTGCTTGCCACCCAGACGCACGACCGCAAGCAGATGCCGCTGCCTATAAAATTGGAGCCGGTGTTGTCAAAGCCGCAGGCGCCCCCGCCCCTTCCCCGTCCGCCCCGGCGGGCGCGGCCCGACCCTCTCCCCTCTCCGCGGAG
>NW_005195301.1:254053-308070 GCF_000372725.1 Emiliania huxleyi CCMP1516
GGGGGGGGGGGGTTTTTCCCCCCAAAGGCCCGCCCGAAAAAAAAAGCCCCCCCCTAAAAAATTGGGGCGGGGGTTTTAAAAACCGGGGGGGCCCCCCCCCTTTTCCCTTTCGCCCGGGGGGGGGGGGCCCAACCTTTTTCCTTTTTGGGGGGGCCATTTTTTTGAAAAGGGGGAGGGCTTAAAGGGGTTGGCGCCCCTAAAAAACCCCAAAATCTTCATGATTTTTTTCCGGGGGGGAATTTTTTTTTTTATGCGGAGGGGGCCCCCCCCCCCCCCCCCCCGGTCCGCCCACCCATTTTATCCACCCAGCCCACCCGGAGATCCAAGTCCCCCCCCCCCCCCCCTCGCACACCGCCCGCCCCCCCCCCTCTGCCTTGCTGTGGCCCAGATGATGGCAAACATGGACCCGGAGGAGCTCAAAAAGATGCAGGTGGAGCCGAGCCCGCGGGAGAGAGAGGACCCGACCGCGCGCCCGCTCTCACCTCCCCGTGTGCTGCCGCGAACAGGAGATGCAGTCGCAGCAGTCGCAGCTCGGCTGGCAGGTGATCCCTCCCTCCCCGCACCCTCCCTACCCACACCCTCCCCGCCCGCACCCTCCCTCCCCGCACCCTCCCTCCCAGCGCCCTCCCTTCCTGCACCCTCCCTTCCTGCACCCTCCCAGACAGCCGCCGTGCCTTGCTCTCTCTCCGCCGCCCCTCACCCCCCACCCGCCGCCCCGCCGCCCGCAGGACCTCTTCAATCCAGACAAGCTCAAGGACAAGCTGGACGAGAAAGAGACGGGGGGGAAGAAGAAGAAGATCAAGTGAGGGCCGGGCGAGCCTGGTCATCTCTCGTCCGTCTGCTCGTCGCTCGTCCTCCCACGCCCCGCGGCGCCATCGGCGCCCAATGTGGGCCCGTTGGCTCTCTTTCCTCCCGTCTCTGAGCGGCGCCCCCCCCGACCCCCCACCGTGCGCGTTTACGTATAATCGCCCAGGCGGCTCAGCCGTGCAAATATTTCCAGTCCATTCCGTGTGTAAAGAAAGAAAGAAAACACACAACCCAAGGGAGGGATGGGAGAACGGCACGCCGCCACCACACAGGGATTTTAACCCCTAAACGGCTACCGAAACGGGGTGCCCGGAAGGGCGATATCACGGCGGCCTAACTGTGCCTCCGTGCGCTCGCCACATACCCCCTGCTGCCCGAGGGTCGTGTTAGCACTTTATTGGGCACATACAGAGGCGGTGGGAAGCCACCACGTTCCCTTCAAATTTCCCGCCACAGAGCTCCGGAGCGCGCTCTGCAGACTGCACGAGCTCCTGGGACGCGGTTTCGTCTTTCGATCCCAGACGGTCGTCGCACGTCGACGCCCCAGTGAGGTCCGCCGTCCGTCATAGGTGTAGCACGCTACTAGACACACTGCCTCCAAGTTGAGCGGTGGAAAATTGTGACGAAGCCACGCACCGAAGCACCGGCGTCCCTCTGGCAATCTGCCACCGACAGCAACACGCCTTTGATCACCGGCTGCTTGCGCTCCGCATACTCTCCAGAAGCTGTTGGTTGTGTGGCTGGTGCTACTTCTATCAGCCTTCCTCATGCACAATGTTGCCGTTGAGCTACGAGGCTGCAACCCGTCGTCATTTGAGTTTGCTGCCAGCCACACAGCGCGTTCCTGCTGCACGAATGGTTGGACAGGTGTGAACAACACCTCGTGGGGGCGGCACCGCATGCGTCCATTGAGGGGTCCAGGTGATAGCCCTGGGCGGGCAATCCATACGCCTAGTTGGACTTCAGATTGCCCGATCGCGTCCCGGTGAACTGACGTCGGATTTGTGACGCCGCCGCACCGCGCCGCAGCCGGGGGCCCTCTGGAGGCTGAGGATGGCCGTGGCGGACCTAGACGAGCTCTGGGAGGTAAAGTGTCAGTGTATATATTGTAGAGGCTGACAACGTTCACAATATCTCTCACTCTAGCTAAGCCAGAGGAGGCTATTCTGGGCGTCCACACGGCTTACACCGGTGAGCCTCGCGACAAAGCGAGCGCGTCCGGCAGAGCGACTGAAGAATCGAGGACAGAGTCACAAATCCCGCTTGTTGTGCATGTTTTGAGGTCGGACAGTGCTGCTGTCTTCTCCACGCAGCAGCCGACGCCACCAGGCCTCGGCAGCTGAGCAGCAGGAGCCTCCTCGCTGCTGGCAGAGTTGCGCCTCTGTTTGCCGCCGCTAAGAGATCGTTGTTGCGGGAATCCAGGGAATCTAAAGGAATCTAGAATCTGTGGGTCCGAGATTCGATCTGGGACCTGAGCCGCTCGGGACCAGCTGCACATGACCCGGGGCCACTGCCATGTCGCAGACGACTGCTGGATCGGCCGTCGCTCCGACCAGCCGTCCTGCAAAGGAATAAAATAACAAGGAGTTCCTTTACATATGTAAAGGAACGCCGTTTAGGGGTTAAGGAGAGGAGTGTGGTGCGCTAGCCGTCGCCCACCCTGGGGAGTCTGCCTCTTCGTATCTCTTTTCCGTGTGTATATGTGGGGAGTGGAGTTGTAAAATTCTCTTTCAGAGCATCGTTACACCGACGGGCGCCAAGACATGTCTGCTGCAGGCGACATGCCGCTCGCGCAACAAATCGAGATGCTTCAGGGTGCGGACGAAGCCATGCAGCTCGCAACCATGCACCAGATTGGGTCGCTTCTCGACGAGGCGCTCACCCCACCCGTCTCTTGCCCTGCACTCTGGGCTGGTGATATGCCCGCTGCCGATTCCTTCCCTAGGCGGCCGGGGATGACGCAGAGGTGTTGTGCGAGGCCTTGCGCGAGGCTGGCCTCATTGAGAGGCTGGTACCCATCCTCTCCCTCGACGGCCAGCTAGGGCTGCAGCAGGCGGCACTGCTTATCCTGGGCAACATGTGCTCTGAGGAGGTGGACGGGCATGCGGCTGCCACCAAGGCCATCTTCAAGTTATCCCACGGGTTTGAGTACCTCCTTCAGTTCCTCTTTTCACCCGACTGGCTCACAGTGATCTACGCGCTTGGCGCAGTGCAAAACACGTGAGCAGCCAGATATCATAGCCACGGCGGCCCTACCCTCTCCCACTCCTCGCGCTGGTGCAGGTGCCGGGATCCCGATTACTGGACTCTCTTGCGGCAGCTGCGAGTGACGAAGAGGCTCGAGGAGCTCGCCCATTCGGAGGACGCGCATGTGCAGCGCTTCGCCCGTGGCACGCTCGAGAACATCGATCACTTCGTCGATGAGGCTGCCGAACGACGTGAGGCAACGCCGCGCTCACTCGACGCACCCTACGCGCCGGTGCACGAGGCGCTCGCACTTGTAGCCACGTCTGCCGGAAGGTGTGGTGGTGAGGCTAGCGGCACGGTGGCAACCGCCGCAGCCGTTGCTCTCGAAACTGTCCGCATCATCCGTGCAGCAGTCAGGCTACAAGCCCGAACTCGCGGCGCTCTTGCTCGGCAGCGGGCCGCGCGGCGCCAGGCAGCGAAGGAGGAGGCTGCCCGCTGGTCAGCAGCCCGGGCGGCAGGGGCAGCGGCCGCAGATGCACGGCACAAGCGGCTACGGCTACTGCTGAGGGAGGTGGCCGAGGAGACGGAGGCACGAAAGGCGGCAGAGGAGGAGGAAGAGGCGCGGAGGGCCGCTGAGGTGGCAGCGCGCGAGGCAGCACGCGAGGCGTCGGCCATGCGCACGCTGGCTCAGGAGGAGGCGATGCGCAGGGCTGCACTCGAGGCGGCGACAGCTGCAGCAGCCAAGGCGGCGGAGGAGGAGGCAAACACTTGTCGCGAGATGCTTCCCGAGGAGTACCAGGTGCCGCCCAGCCAGCCACCACATCCTAGTACGATTGGACTTCCTCGTGCTGACCGCCGCCGCTCCCTGGTTAGGCTGCTCTCCTCGAAGCAACCGCGGCGGCTGAATTGGCAAAACAAGCCATTCAGGACGCGAGCTTTGCTGAGCAAATAGCAGCTGAGGCAGCTTTGGCAGCCGAGGCATCCGAGGCCGCGGCGAAACGGGCGGAGCAAGAGACCGAGGCTGCCAGGGCTGCTGCTGAGCTGCTGGCGAAGGCGGAGGCAGAGGCGGCACACCGCGCTGCTCTTGCGGCGGCGGAGGCGGAGGCGGAGGCGGAGGCGGAAGTCGAGGCAGCTAGGGAGGCGGCAGCCAGGAGAACGCAAGCCGTAACGCGGCGGGCCGAGCTTGGCTTGGAGGCAAGGGCGACTGAAGCAGCCGCGGCACAGTCCGCTGCGGCAAAGGCAAAAGCGGCGCACGAGCGCACTCTGAGGTCCGCACAAGTCAAGCCGAACGCAGCCGCCACCGCCGCCACCGGTCTAACTACCTCCTTCAGCAGGCCAAATATTTCACTGTCCGCTTCCCGTGCGACAACCCCGTTGCCAGTTACACCTGGACTGCCACGACGAATCTTGACTGGCAGCGCCTTTTTGGTCGGCGACAACCATGGTGCCGCTGATGGCGCCTCGGACGAGCCCGCATCGCCGCCCGACGATCCGACAGAGCTAGCCCTTGACTCAGCAATCAAGAATCAAATGGCCGAGGTGGAAGCGGCAATTATGCTTCAGGCACATGCAAGAGGTTTGCAAGGTCGGGATCAGCTGCAGCAACGGCGGCACAAAACGTCGGCTTCTGTTGTGCAGCGGCACTACCGTGGGCACCACGGGCGGCAACTTGCTCGGGCCCATCTGGCCAGGGTGGAGGCGGAGACTCGCGAGAGGGAGTCACGTAGCCACGAGCAGGCGGCAATGCGGGTTCAGGCTGCGCATCGCGGTCGCCATGTCCGGCAGTGCGTCACGGGGACCCGCGGGCGGCAGGCGACGATAGAGTCGCGGCTCTGCGAGGGTGCTGCCAACATGCCTGAGGAGCATGCTGCATTGTGTCCGACGGGAGAGGACGCCACGAGCTTGAGTCCGCAGGAACTAGAGCATGGGCGTGCTGCCGCTCGAATCGCCGCCGGCTCCCGAGGGCTACGCGATCGGAGGCGTTTGCGGCACTATCGGTCCACCTGCCCGCCTCCCGGGCAGTTGCGAGGCGATGTCATGGGCTCGAATGCGGCGGCCGCAGCGGCGGCGTCGGCCGCGCACGAGAGGCAGGAGCGGCAGGCTCTGAGTCGCGTTGCTTGCAGCAAAGACGGCACGCAGGCGGAAGAGAAATTTCCACAGAGAAGAGGGGACGAAGGTCGACTCACTGTCGCGCGCGAGAGAGGGCATGGCTCGACGACGCGGGCCGTGAGATCCACTTTGCCTTCGGTCGCACTGACGAGCTCTAGCTCCGAGCCCGTCTTCTCGTCCGGCCGGTTGAGGCCGCCGGCGGCGGCGGCCAAGCGGGCAACCAATGCGGCGAGACAACCGTCGCTGCCCACGGTGCCGCCGCCTCGGCCTGCCGTGCCGCCGCCGATCCAGCCCGATGGCTTGCTGCGGCTGGCGCTAGCGGAGCAGGTGGCCATTGACGGCGATCTCCTTGCTTCGTGGGACGAGGACGGCGACGGATCTGTCTCGTGCGCCGACTTCCACCGCTCCCTCCCGCCGCTCCTCGCCCAGTGGGGATTGCCGCGCCTCGCCGCGATGGGCGAGGTGATCGACGGCGTGTTCGAAGGCCTTGGTGGCGGCCGTGTTGGCGCCGTGCCAGTCGAGGAGCTGCGGGCACGGTTGCAGGACCTGCGGAAAGACGCCAGTCTCCAGGCCGTTGTAATGGGCAGCAGCAAGCCGTCCCTACCTTGCCTTGGCGCCCACCGCGGGCCGACCGCGCAGCAACGCGTGACGTTGTACGCGAAACCAGCGTACAACAGCACCCCCGAGGGCAGCACGACCGAGCTCCAAATGCATCGCGCAGAACGGGACCGGCGACCCCCTCACCGGCGGCCCGCACCCACTGGAGGCGGTGTCGCCGACCGGCGCGGACTCGACCGGCGTGTCGATCCCCTGTCGCGTTTTTTCGATTAGACCTCTTTCTGTCTGGTAGCAACCCCGTGCTTGTGTGCGAGGGAGTACGTGGGAAGATAGGGGAGAGCGGCAAAGCGAACATGTCATGTGCATGCGCATGCAGATGCATATGATTGTGCATGTGCATGTGCGGCATGCACTTGCCAGCATCGCCCCTACGAACACGTGGGGATTTTCTTCTTCATAACAAGGTCTGTGAAAGCGCGATACGAGGTATTTCTTCTCAATCAACAAGGTGGGGCGGGTTTGATTGTGAAACGTGATTGAATTCTTGTTTGCGAGGGAGTTTTGTTGTAAGATTCTTGTTTCATTGCCGGATCCGTATATCCCCGCTAATCGCGCGTCCCCCGCTAACTGCAGTGCGCGTCGGGCTGGTGGTTCGACACCGAGTTTCATGTGCCGTTGCAACTCCGCTCACGATTACGTGGCTGTGCACGATTCCGCCAGCCGAGGACGCTCCTCCGGCATCTGTCTTGGCCTCTCACACCTCGCGACGTTTGCGCTCGGCGCGATCCTGGCGATGCGGTCTCGCGAAGCGCCTCTGCCCGCCCTCTCATCCTTGTCGGGCAGCGCATCCTGCTCCGCCCACCCAGAGTGCGGCGCGGCAGAGGTGCACGGCAACTGCTGCCCGACAGTCGAGGGATCATTCCTACCGTGCTGCGACATGCCGCCACTTGCTTCCGGCTCCGCGCGGTGCGCTGATTTTTCTGGCTGCAGCGGCATCGATGGCGACTGCTGCCCGACCCCCGACGGCATCCTTCTTGGCTGCTGCCTGCATGACACAGCTAGTCCGTCCGAGCCAACAGCATCGGAGCATCCTCGCGCGCTCCGGATCCTCCGCTGGGGCGTCGCTGTGAGCACCCTCTTCAGCGCGAGCGCCACCCTTGAGGTTGACAATGCCGCCTCGCTCATCGAGCGGCTTCCTTTCCGTCTGGTGCGCACCTACTCTGGCGCCGCCTCGTCGTGGGTGGAGCAGATCCTCGCGAGCGAGCAGGTACGAGGCAATGGGGTCCACCCCACTCCGCACCACACCCAGAGAGGCGACAGGTGGTGACAATATGATTCCCACCGGCAGGTGGAGCAGTTGATTGTAGGGACGAGCACCGACCAGGCGCGGCTCATGAGCTCAAGCCAGGCGCACGCGGACCGGCTGCTTGTCGACATACTGCGCCAAGTTGGGAACAACGTGAGCCGTGTTATAGCGATCGCCGTCGGTAACGAGCCGAACGAGGCCGCCTCCGCCGTGTCACCCCCCACCATGCTGCGCGCGATACGGAACTTGCAGGTCGCGATACGGAACTCGCAGGTCGCTGCGCACGTAATGGTCACGACTCCCCTCACTGGCGGCGTCGTCCAGGACTCGTACCCGCCCGAGGCGGCGCGACTCGACGCGCCGTGGGTCGAGGTGCTCCGCGCCGTTGACTTTGTGATGGTCAACTGGTTCCCATACTTCGCTGCGAGAGGAAACCTCGCGCTCCTGCCTGCTGCGCTGGGCGAGGACCCTTCCCTGCCGTGGCGTTACCCGCCGGACGTGGACCGCAGGGCGGTATGGAACGCGGCGCACGCCAACGCGTCCTTCGGTGTGCAGCAGGCTGCGTCGATGCTTGACATGATGCTACATGCGACCAAGTTCGCGCTCGCAAAGGCAGGCATCGAGCCGGGTGCGGGTCGGGTCGTGGTAGGCGAGACGGGGTGGCCCACGAGCGGTTGGGACAGGCTCGCGACAACCAACAACTCGAGGACGTACTACGAGAATCTGCTCTCTGGCCGGATGCTATCGCGATGCCACGACGACGTGGCAGTGGTGCTGTTCGAGCTCATGGACGAGGCGCTGAAGCCAGGCCCGGCGGACGAGCGCTTTTGGGGCCAGTTGGACGGCAGCCTCTCGCCAAAGTGGGAGCTGGGACTTTCGTATCGCCGTGTGAGACACACCGCGCAGCACCAGAGCGTGCCCCAGCACCTGGACGGGGCCAACCCCAATTAAATGTGTTCTTTGTTCACCCTACCCCGCACTCGGCCAAGGCCGCGCTCGCGGCGCTGTCCTTAGCCTCGGTCCACTCGCGCTGGGTGACTGGGTGGGCGAAGCGCCTGCGCGCCTGCTCTGGCAACGCCTCGAGCCAGGCAAGGAAGGGCGCAGACACCGGCGTGCGCCGCGCGCCGGCAAGCGTGGTTGCGCTCACCGGCTCCTCCTCGTCGAAGGCTTGAAAATAAACGAACGAGCGGCGCGCTCGCTGCCCGGCCGGAGTCGGCAACACGCGGTGCGGCGTGGCAGCGAAGTACCCCGCCGAGAGTCGCTCGAGCATGTCGCCCACGAGGACGAAGCAGCAGCGCTCCGCTGAGTGCGGCGCGGAGAGCCAGCCTCCGCCACGCCCTCTCAGCTGCAGCCCTGGCCTGTCTTGGTGCAGCAAGGAGAAGACCTCGTAGTCGGTGTGCGCAGAGACGCCCCAAGTGCCCTCCGACGCACCTTCCAAAGGCGGGTACTCGAGCAGTCGTAGCAGCGAGGTGTTGTCCGACCGCCCCCCGCGGCACCGCCTCGCCAGCATCTCCTCCTCGCCACCAAGCAACGCCTGTCGAACCACCGACGCAAAATGTGAGCAGACTCCGCACCCACATCGCCTGCTCCTCGGCAGCCGCGCGCGCCGCAAACGCGTGCAGCAGCGGCTCACACAGCGAGTCACGCAGCCGCGAACGAAGCTCGGCCGCCGCCGCCAGCAGCGGCGCGAGGCTCGGCTCGGTCGGCCAGGCGTGGTAGGAAAGCGCGAGGGCCCGATCTGACGGCGTTTGATCGGGCAGCCGGGCGTCGACCTGGGTCACCAGCAGAGCGTGATGTCGAGACGTGGATTGGTGCCCGGGGCTGTGTCAGAGAGAATTCCACCTCGTCGGCCGAGAGAGAATCATGAAGGTTGAGCGAGTGCACGCGCTGGGTCGTCGCGGCGTCCGCATCGTACAGCGGCTCGGCGCCAACCGGGAGGTATGTGAAGCCGGCGCAGCCTTGCTCCAGAGCGCGCTCTCGCGTGTATGCCAGTCTCTCGGCCTCAGGCCGCGACAGAAACTGCTTGGCTTCGGCAAACGCATTGTCAATGACGGCGGCCGTCTCCTCATCGATTGGAACCCGAAACCATCCATCTGTGAGGAGCGCAGCGTCGATTTGCCGCAGCAGTGCGCGACGCTCGGGATGGCGCGGCGGCAGGGAGAGAGGTCTCAGCGACAGGATCATGAGATCACGTCAGCTTGCCCATGGAACAGACAGGACCCAGAGGGTTGCAGGCCCACAGCGGAGGAGCCAGCAGGGTCCTCGCGGCAGGCCGGCAGGTCGGAGGCGGGTTCCCTGTTATCCGCGCCTGCAAAAGATAGGAGCCTCTCTCACAGCACACTGGCACGACAAGGGCGCGGACTGGCGCGGACTGGCACACACACCGGCTCACCCAAAAAGAAAGAAAAAATTTTCGCCGTGCCGCAGTTAAGGGGAAACCCGGTATGCGGGGCCAACCCTCGGGGAACCGTGTTTACTTTACGGCCCTCTCCCTGCGAACGCGCACCCCCCAGGGCTAGGGCTCTCTAGCCCGTAACCCGATCAAGCCGCTTGGAACAGACCCCCTATCTGGCTAGGAGCCGGAACCCTGCTGTCTCGCGCACTCTCGTTGTGAACGTCATGAGCTCACTAGATTAGGGTACCGAACTTAAGGTAAGGTAGCTTGAGTTAGGGAGCCCTTTTCCTCTTACCGAACTCCTGTTGTAATGTACCTAACTCCTGCTACCCACCTCTCGGTCCAGCCGGACCGGCACACGGGCCACGCGGCCCGCACACCACTCTGAGGCATCGCTCCCTCCTACGCTACGACCTACGAGCACCTACGCCCGACTACGAGTGCCTACGCTACTAGATGCCCTACTCCTCCTCCTCCTCCTCCTCCTCCTCCCCCTCCTCCTCCTCCTCACTCGCCGCACCCTCGTCGTACCAGCGAGGGCCGAGGGGGCCCGTCGCCGGTACCAAAAAAGAAATCCCGGTACCTAACTGCTGCTACCCGCACCTAACTCAGCAAAGCACCTAACCTAACTCAAGCTACCTTACCTTAAGTTCGGTACCCTACGGTAGAGCTCACACACTAGAGGCCGTCATCGCATTCGTTCGCCTTCCTGGGACCCAGCGCTGACTTCTGTCTGACTGTCGTTGCTGTCTCTCCCTGGCACTTCCTTCTCGACTGTCTGTGCTTGTGCGTCTTGGGTCCGGGGTTGTGTTTTTCTGTTAACGCCATTCGACGCCATCCGTCCGACATGAAGGGTGGATACGATAGAGGGGCCCGTCCGCAAAACTACGCAGCACGGGCACCCTACACTGTGGCCGCCAAGCGTATAAAGAAGCCGTTTGCGTTTCCTTGTTCTGACCCAATTGGCAGGGGAGTTGTCGTACGCTTTTCTCCTTTCCTCACGGTGTGATCGCCATCACCTGCCGCAGATGGGATGACGGCCGTGCTCCTGCTCACGCTCAGTGGCCTCGCGCGGGCCATGAACAGCCGCGCGCTTCTTCCTCGCTGCATGTGCGCAAACCCGCGAGAGCCGTGCGCCTACGATGCTCGTTGCACCACAGCGGAGAGGCCCGCCGGCTGCGCCGCTGGCGGCCAGCAGGGCTGCCGTTTCTGCGGGTTCGGCCTGTACGAAACATGCCCGTCCCTTCCTCCGCCGATGTCACCACCCCGCCTGCCTCCGGTATCGCCACCACCGCCGCGGCTGCCGCCTCCGCCCGCCTCGCCACCCGATATTGGCCTGTGGACCGCGGAGCCTCCACCGCCCTCGCCCTCGCCGCCGCCGCCGGCTCCGCAATCACCACCGTTGTCTGCATGTGCAGCCGACAGCGACTGCAAAGAGAGTGGTACTCCCTCGGTGTCGGGGATTGGCTGCTCAGCCACCACCCTCGGCATCGGTGTCGGAGGTATGCTGAGCTACAGCTGCGTGGACCGTCAATGCAGTGCACGCTGCAGAGGAGCCGGAGCAAGAGCACGCAGCCACCACGTGGGGGTCACGGTGCTCTTTGCCATCGCACTCCTCTCCTGCTGCTGCGCCGCCGCTGCCCAATACGCTGGCGTCCGGCGTGCAAACGCTGGGCGGGGGGGCGTGTGGCAGAGAGGTGACACCACACACACACACACACACACACACACACACACACACACACACACACACACACACACACACACACACAAAACTCACTCACTCACTCACTCACTCACTCACTCACTTCATGGCTCCGCACCCTCCAGGCTTCGCCCCCCTCGGAGGCCTGGGTCGCCGGGACAGGTCGCCCGGCGAGCGCGGCCACCAGGCGGCGTTGTGGGCCCGCAGCAGCCTCTACCAGGCTCGCGACACAGTCATCACCGCACAAGCCTACACACACACACACACACACACACACACACACACACACACACACACACACACACACACACACACACACACACACACACACACACACACACACACACACACACACACACACACACACACACACACACACACACGCACGCACGCACGCACGCACACACACAGAGCACACACACAGAGCACACACACACACACACGCCAAAAACCATGCCAGCGCACGAGATGAGCGTAGGCAGTAGCGCGACCAACCGCTCAGCTACCGCCCTCGACTCTGACTCAGCGCGGGGCAGACACCGGCCACACACCGCGGAACCACGCGCGGTGCTCCTCCAAGGCGAGCGCGCGCATCGCCGGCTTCTCCCGCCTCAGCGGCAGCCTCGGCGGGCGACGGCCCTTTCGCGATCCCGCCGGTGGCGACGTGGAGTGCGCGCGGGCGGGCGACGCGTGCGACGCGTCTTGGCCGGGCGGCGGAGAGGATTGCGGCGGATCGGACGTGCCCGCCGCCTCAAGACGTCTCTCAGCCTCTTGCGGCGACGCGTCTTCAGACCTCTGCTTGTGAACAGGTGTCCGCCGCCACGACCAGCCTCAGCCGCCTGCTGGCGCAGCGGCGCGGCGCGGCGGCGGAGCGTGGGGCGGAGGGAGAGCTTGAGGGAGAGGGCTCGGCCGGTGGGTTTGGGCAGGGGCGCGAGCAGGCCGCCCCTCTGGGCTGCACGACGGGGTGCGCGGCCGACGAAGCCGCCTGTGTCGACGAGACGCCGCTGCAGCAGGTCGAGACCTTTGACGACTCAGTCTCATTCGGCGCGCGGCTCGAGGAGCTGGTGGAGGGCGCCGTGGCGGAGGGGCGGCAAGCGAGGGCGGCGCTCTGACACTGACTGACACAGCACGGCTAGCCAACACTCGGGTGCCCCTTCCATGTAGAGTACACCGTCCGCAGTCGGATAGGTAGACACAAGACACACTTATAAGTTTCAACCACAGAACCACTAGCTCTGCGTCTGCCCAATTTCCGGCATTATATTTATAAAAGAAGAAACGCTACCCTCGACACTACACACTACGCGGCGCGCGAGTGCGCTGTGCGGGGGGGGGGGGGGGGGCGGTTCCTGCCCAGACGGCTTTATCTATACGCTATACCGTACTCTTCAACCCCAACCGAAAATATCTGATATCTCTCGCGGCTCTTGGGCTTCGGCTACGCCTACGGCTTTAGCCCTGGCCCCTGCGTGAGCTCTGTCACGGCGCTATTTTAGCCATAGGGCATATAGCTGAGAGCCTCGTACGGTGACGGTGGCGTGACCCGCCCAGACAGACGCCAGCCCCTCCTATCTACGCCGGAGAAGAGCGATCGCTCTCTGCTCCTCTCATTTCATGGCGGTGGCGGCGGAAGAAACAACGCTCCAACGCTCCAGTCGCTGCATTAATGTATGGGAGGGAATGCCTCCAACATGCTTGTCGGGCGTTGGCGCGTGCACGCGGAAAGAAGTTTTTTGTTTTTTTCGGTTGTAAGGCGCCGATCCCCGTCGTCCGCCCCCTCGAACACATAATTATACGTGATCATAAACTTGATGCACACTGAAAGGGACGACCTCACCTGACAAGCTGACGTTAGCTGATCCACCCGCACGATGCCCCGCGTAGCCGCGTAAATATGCGAGCGGGGCGGGGAAACGGCTTTGTGAAACGCGCTACGCTGATGTTCTAGATGAAATTCTCGAGGCCGTAGAGCCGTAGAGCGTAGTTGGAACACTTAGAGCCGTACCCGAGCGCCGAGGCACGGTCGCAGTAGAGAGCAGTGGCCACCTGCGCACTGGCCAGTGCACACCCGCGTGTGGTGTGCGCGCCCTCGTTTCGCGGGTTTCGCGCGGGGTTTTGATAAATATCTTCGTACTCACACGCAGTGGATCGCGTGATGAATGATCATCGTATACTCATGAACGCGCGTTTTGTCTTTTGATGATTGGATGTCTGACTTGACAGCGGGCAGCGGTGTCGCGCTCGCGGTGAGGGCGCGTCCGGGGCGTGGTTGGTCGTTGGGTCGCCACTCCCCTCTCACAGCTGCTGCGCGAGCGGCACCTTTGGGGGGCGCAGCTTTTTGTAGGCGTAGTAGGCGCCTCCCAGCAGTGCGGCGACGCCCGAGGCTGCGCCCGCCGCCATCAGGCCGGAGGAGGCTTGCGCGCTGCGGATGGACTGCAGCTCGGCGTCGGTGACCTGGGCGGAGAGCGAGGGCCTCTCTCAGCGAAGCGAGTGCGGGCGGGCGGCGCTGCGACGGTGGCGGCCGGCCACATTGCCCAGCCGCTTGAAGTTTCGCGAGACGGAGATGCCGTCGGGCAGCATGGTCGCCTACGGCGGCGCGCCGCGGCGGCCTCCTACACGGCCGGGCGGCCAGGCCACCTCGCCCCGCCGGGGCCCCGCGCCTTGCTCCAAAAGGTGGTGCCGTCCTCGGAGAGGCCCTGCTGCGTGCGGTACTGCCACGCGCCGTGCGCGCCCGACATGACGATCCACTGCGTGCCTAAGGGAGGGGGCGGGGCAGAAGGCCGCCTCTCGGCGAGGGGTCGAGAGTCGCGGCCCTAGAGACCTCGAGACGGCCCGCGGGCGTACCGTCCTCGAGCCATGCGCCGCGCCACGCCTGGCCGGGGTCGGGAGGGGGTGGGGGTGGGAAGGCGGCGGGGGGCAGGGCCGCCTGCAACGGGCCTCGGACGGGCCGTGCGGCTGCGCGAGAGACGCGCGGCGTGCGCGCGTGCGCGCGTGTGCGAACGGTGTGGCGTTCTGGGTGGCGGCTTGTGGCGGCACTGCGGATGATCACGCCATTCGCCTGGTCGGGGGCGAGCGGGATGGAGGCGACGTACGGCTGCCAGTCGTAGTAGTAGTGCTGCCACTGGTGCGTGTCGACGCCGGGTACGGACGGGAGCCCCCGCATGAAGGCTTCTCCATGCATCTCGCGCCTGCAAGAGGGAGGCGCGAGGCTTCAGCGGCGGCGTCGAGTCGCGGCGGCGGCGGGCCGGCGTGTGGCCCGCTCGCGCGCCAGCTGGGCATGTGCAGCTTCATCTCCGAGCCCACGCCCCAGTTCGTCGCACCCATCGCATTAACGAGCAACCAGCTCACGCCCTGCGCGTACAGGAAGGCGCTCCAGTCGCCGCCCACCTCGGTGCAGAGCCAGTCGGAGCCCTTCCAGAGGCGCTCCCACTCCGCGGGCGGCTGGCTCGTTGGTAGCCTCGCTACCGGAGGCTCGTTCGCCTGGGGTGAGGGCAGGCCGGACCAGGTCGGCCGGAGCTGCGAGGAGTCCTCTCGCCTCTCCCGCTCGCTCAGTCCCTCTCTCTCCCCCTCCCTGTCCCTCTCATCCTCTCTTCGCCTCGTACACATCGACCAGCAGCTCTCCGGTGGCCTTTGTGCGCGGCCACGCGCTCTCCTCAGCCTCCGCGCTAGCCGACGAGCCCGCCGTCGGGTCATTCCACATCTTGCGCGGCGGTGGCGGCGGCGCCTTTTTCAGGTACTCCTCGGCGACCTTATTTACCTCATCGAGCCCATTGAGCGTGGCGTTCTCGGCCGCCGATATCAAGCTCCCAAAGTCGAGGTCTGGCCACCCGACGGCGAGGAAGCCGGCGCAAAGCATCCCAAGGTTGGTGCCGAAAAATAAACAGTTTCCGGAGCGAGTTCGCGCTGCGCTAGGCTCAGACGGCGAGTTCGCGCTGCGCTAGGCTCAGTACGGCGAGGAGTTCGCGCTGTGCGCGGCCTGACAGCTTACTGACTCTCTTGCGGGCGGCCTGACTCTCTCTAGTCTCTTGCGGTGATTTTATCTCTCGACTCTCGGCTGCGTTGCGCTCGGGCGGCCGCTCCAAGCACATTCTCAAGTTGACGGGTCGGCGCCGCGGGCCGCGCGAAGCTGTCGCGCAGGGCTCGGCGCGGGCGCTGTGAGCCTGCAGCAACAGTAAGCGTGTGTGGTGCCGGGCGCTCGAGCATAGCGTAGCGCCTTGGTCATGCTCGCTGCTTAAAGAGAGAGATTTTTAGCAATACCAAACAACTCTAACAGTTTTTGCTTAAGTTATAATGCTACCACCCCTCCCCGCCCTCACTGGTCAGAGCCCAAATCACTGTGACAGTCGTGATTTCTTGTTGGTTAATAAAAATCTCTCTCTCTCTCTGGTCAGCGCCATTCGTGGAGGGCTAGGCAGCTCCGGCCTCCGCCCGGGGCTCTCGCCTCTGCCGTGAGGGGGCAACCCTCTGAGGTCAAAGCCCTCTGTGCCGCGCCAAGACAGACCCTCGGCCGGGGACCCTCTGAGGCCAAAATCAGCCAAGAGAGGCCACAGAGGCGGCACAGAGTCAGAGTCAAACCCTCTGTGCCGCCAAGCCTGGGGTCCGACCCGTCCTCACAGAGGGGGGTCTGAGGCTTCAGAGAGTGCACAACCCCCTACTGTTCCGTCTCCCTTCGATCCTTAAAGAAAACCCGGGGGCCTTGGCTCCGCACCGCCCTCACTCTCCCCGTCGCCGCCGCAGCAGCCACGCCGCGAAGCGTCCTCTGATCTCGGCCACCGATCATCGGATGCGCTCTCTTGCCAACTTCCTGCTCATGGTCGGCGTCTGCGTCCCGCCGGCCCTCTACGTGGCTGTGCTCCACCGCCGCTGTCCGGCGGAGACGCCGACGAGCGGTGAGTCCGGGCTCGCACTCGCTCGGCGGTGGCTTGCTGCTCTGCCCGCCGATGCCTCGTCTATGTTTGCACCACCCTCCAGCGTGGCGTGCGATGTCTACGCGTCCCATCCCCGCCTGTGCGTCAACCTAATCTACTTTGTCGTCGTCGACGTCGGCTTCTACCTCATCTACCTCCTCCAGGGCTCAACGTGGCTCATTGACCCGCACTGGCAGCTCATCCCGGTGTGCATCTCGCTCTTCTTCTTCTCACACCCGGACGCCGGCTGGGACGAAGGCGTGCCGCAACACCCGCGCGCATACCTCGTCCTTGGGTTGCTGCTTGTGTGGGCGACGCGGCTGATGCACAACTACCTGCGCCGGGAGGGCTACCAGTTTGGGGATCGGGAGGACTGGCGGTACAATGACATGCGACGCGAGCACGGACGCTGGTTTGTCATCAGCCAGTTCTTCGCCGTCTGCGTCGCGCAGCACTGCATGCTCGTCGGCTTGACGATGCCGCTGCAGCCAGCGATGGCGGCATCGGGCGCCTCCCTCAACCGGTTCGACGCACTGGCCGCGTCCCTCTGCCTCACGGGCATCTGTGTCGGTCTCGTCGCTGACAACCAGCTCTTCGCCTACATGCAGTCGCCCGACAAGCCGCTCCTCCTCGACAGCGGCCTCTGGCGGTTCTCGCGACACCCAAACCACTTTGGAGAGCAGCTTTGGTGGATCGGTATCTTGAGCTCCGCCGTCGCAGCAGCGGGTGGGTGGTCAGGTTTTGTGGCCGGCGGCCCTCATTGCTGGGCTGTGGCCTTTGGCGTGTGCTTCAACCACCCGATCGACACGCTGGCCACGCTGCCGCTCATCGAGGCACGCATGCTGCGCCGCCCCGAGCGCGCAACTCTCTACCGTGCATACCAGAGGCGCACGCCGCTCCTGGCGCCGTGGTTTGTGCGCGGCGGTGGGAAGGATGCCAAGGTGGCGTGAACTGATGTGAGTGATACAATGTTCAACGTGTGCGGAGAAACGTCGTGTGTGATCCTTCCGACCTTTTGTTGAAGAATGACGCCAGACACACCCGACCAGCGCGCTGTGTGCCAGGGGTGTGGAGGTGTGTGTGTGTCTCAAGTGAGCGCGCGAAGCGGTCTCCTTTACGTAAAAGCTCGGCGGACCCTCACATACACAATGGCCTCAGCTCACACAGCTCACAGCTCACAGCTCATGATGAGAGACGAGATGTCCGTGCAACAAAGAGCTGCAGCGCCATTTAAAAGGCCGCCGTGGCAATCCTCGTCGCCACGCGACTGAGCTTCTTGTGCACCTCGTGCTGGTGCAGCTGGTCTATCTCCGCAGGAACAGACCCGCCGGCGTGTGCCTGCGTCGTTGCGTGAGGAAGTGGTTAGGGCGAGGACTACGAGCGGAAGAGAAGAGGGGATGGGCTGGGCGCGCCGCCACCTTGTTGGCTACGGCCGAGAGGTAGACCCCCCACACAGCGGCAGCGAGGCTCCCGATAGGAGCTCGCCACTCAAGCGGCACAAAACGGAAGCGAAGTAAATTGACAGGCCCCCAAAATAGCATCCCCGACGACCACGACTGGCCTACCTCTTCCCGGGTGCTCCTCGCCGCGTCCTCGACGCTCGAGCCGCGGTAGACACCGATCCCGAAGAGCGTGGCGCCAATGGGGAGCGGCATGATGGCGCAGTCGAGAGCTACCTGCGGTGGCCGTTCGCGTCGCTGACAGGAGCGCGGGCGTCGGTCGTCAGCCACGGAGCTGTGCCAGCACCTTTCCCAGCACGGCGCTAACTGAATTCCCGGGCAAGGTCCGCTCGAGCCCGACGAGGCACATATGCACGACCGGAGCGGTTGCGGTGAAGCCAGCGGCGCCGACAGCGGCGGAGCGGCCGGCGTCGAATGAGGTTGCACCCTCAAGTGATTGGCAGATCAGGTCACCGAGGGTCATCTCGACGCCGACGAAGCAAGAGGTCCGCAGCATTGCGCGAGGAGTCAGCATCGCTGATCGGACGCCCGAGAGTTGCCAGTCGTGCGTCCCCCGCCGACGGTCTGCCTTGAGCACTTGAGCACTGGATAGGGTCGATTCCGCATGGTACGGGACCCCTCGATCGTCTCGCCCTCCCTCACTGGTGTGTTCATCGGGGGGGGTCATAACAAACACGGTACAGGATCGAGGTGCACGCTGCCAGAGCAGTATCGTCCCCCCTCTCCCCGACGGCGATGGCGGTGTGACCGATCGAGCTACAAAACTTGTTCAGCAGGATCCGGGATAGTCAGATGCACTACCCCACTGGGCCTGAGATCACCGTACGACAGCATCCCGTCACCGTCTCGGATTTATGTGGGGTCGAACCACTCCGGGATGGGCAAGCCCATCAATTTTCGTTTCGTATCTCCGGGTGCTTTATTACTACCCGACAGCGATCATTTACGACTCGCGCGCGCTCATTGTTATTTTCAGTGTATGTAGCTCTTACGAACATACCCGAGGGTGAACTGCTGACAGGGTTTGCGATGAGGAGCGATCCGAACGTGGCATTCGGGTGATTTTGATTCAAAACTCAGCTCTTTTCTTTTGCGAGTGTGCCGGTGTGTCCAGTCCGCGCCAGTCCACGCGTTGTCGTGCAAGTGTGAACTTCGTCGCCGCCTTCCTCGCCGTCTGGCCATCGCTACGTGACAGGCCGGCCTACCAGGGCCACGCCCTCGCTGGCGGCGGCGCACCGCCCCTCGTGCAACCACCTCTGCTCGTCTACTTCAACAAATACTACAATTCCATCCGCGACCGCTGCATCAAGCTCTGGGGCGTCTACCGCGCCCGGGCCAAGCATGTCGACTTTGGGATGGTCAACAACTACAACCTTGGGTACTACGTCCGTCCCTCCGGCCTCCCGCTCGTTAGCAAGATGCCGCCCGTCTCCGACCTCTACTCTGAGCAGAGCACTTCTCCAGTCCCTAAACAGGGCACGCTCGCTCAGATTGCGTCGCACGAGCGGTGGCTTCGCTGCCTCGCCGCCTGCGAGCGGCTGGATGCTGAGATGGACGACCCGAACGGCGTCAAACATCGGGAGGCGACACGCTTCATCGCCGTCTCTCAGTTCGCCTCGGGAGCGTGGCTCGACCTCTGCCCCGACGGCCGGCACTCCTCCAAAATCACCTCGGAGGTTTTTGCCACGGCGACAGCGCCGCCACGGCTACTACATTTCCAGCGCCAAGTACGTGTACGACGCCAAGGAGGCGGCTGGTGAGACAGTCACCATCGGTATGCGGAAGGGCGACCAGCTTGCAAACGGATCGAAGGACATTCCGTGCGAGCACAACATTCGTCACAACGGCACCATGTATGCGGCGGCCAACATGGTCCGTGCACGAGCCTGCGGCAAGCTCGTGCTCGGTGACAAGGCGAACCCTCAGACGACTTTTCATCTCAATGAGGGGCACGTCACCGACATGTGTGAGATCGGCGGGGACCTGCAGTCCCAGCGTGATGTCCGCTACGAAGTCAAGGTGCCAGCGCCCTCACAAAGACGAGGCAGGCTGGGCAGGGCTCGGCGGCACACGGCGGATGCTGTGCGTCACTGGGCCACAAGTTTGGTTTCGGCGGCACCCTCGACCAAACCTTGCTCAAGGTTCTTGGGTGCAAAGAGCGCGGCCACAAGTCACAGGGCCCGCTCGTCCATGCGACCGGCAAAGGCTGGGTCAAAGAGCACAAGGGACAGTACTACGACGCGCTCCATGTCAAGAACGGAATCGTCAAAATTTGTCTCGTCGAAAGCCAGGGCGGCATTGCGCCGCCGACCAAGAGAATCATCTTCAACTTCGCCAAAGAGGTCGGCAGCCCGAGCGCTGTCGACCGCACCGACTACGGCACAGCCTCCGGCAGCGCCCGGGGCTTCGCCCAGCACCACTCGCAACAGCTCTCGCGCGCCGCCGTCTGTGGCGACGCGCAGAACATCAACAACGCCGCTCGCAACATGCACGTGTCGCGCACTCATTCATGACCGGTCTCAATGTCCCACCCCCCTGCGCGCGGGCCTTCTAGGCCCGCGGGTAGTCTCACCCCATCCCCAGGGCCTCCAGGGCTCGCACCTCAACCTCTCACAGACCAGCGCACAGCGCCAGCGGAGGTAGGTATTTTCTTCTCAATAACAAGGCTGTGAACTGCGCGCGGGCCTTCTAGGCCCGCGGGTAGTCTCACCCCATTCCCAGGGCCTCCAGGGCTCGCACCTCAACCTCTCACAGACCAGCGCAAAGCGCCAGGTGAAGTATTTTCTTCTCAATAACAAGGTCTGTAAATTGAAATCCAGCGCAAAGCGCCAGGTGAAGTATTTTCTTCTCAATAACAAGGTCTGTAAATTGAAATCCTTTGCAACTCAATCAGTGTTGAGAGCAGAGGCCTTCCCGCTAAGCTGGACGAGCTTCGAGCATGTCCAAGCGCGAGCGCGAGGACGCAGAGGAGCAGGCGTTCTTCGACCGCGTCACGGACTTCCAGAAGCGCAATTTTAAGTTCGTCCAGGTCGCTGCCGCAGCGGTCGGCGAGACCAACGGCGACATGCCCATGCCCGACTGGCCGGCTCCGGACGGAGGCTGGGAGGCCGAGGTCGTGCGGATGCTCGAGCAAGGCTACTACCCCAACGGGCTCGTCGAATTCCAGTCGGACAAGTTTTCGCCACTCCACCACGCCGTCGTTTGCAACCACCAGTCCATGTGCGAGATCCTTCTCGCCCATGGCGCTGACGTCAACCTGAGCAGCTCGTTCGGCGACTACGATCAGACACCGCTCCACGACGTGCAGAACGAGGCGATCTGCAAGCTCCTGCTTGACGCTGGCGCAGTCGTCAACGCTCTCGGCGCGAGCGGCGACAGCACCTTGATGACGGCTGCGGCCCGAGGCGACACGAAAGTTGTGCGCATGCTGCTCGCGGCCGGCGCTGACCCGACCATCTACGACACGACTGGCACCGCCGCAGCGGCAGCGCACCGCTCTGGGCACCTCAGCCTGGCGAAGGAGCTCACCGCCGCCGAGCGCTCGCACCCGAAGAAGTGGGTGGAACCGGCGTCGGCGGAGCCTGGTCCGGGAGACCCTGGCTACACCGAGCACATGGTGAAGCAGATCACCGAGAACCGAGCGCGCCTCGATCGCCGCATCAAGGAGTACCCTCCGCCTTCGGCCGCCTAAGAACCAGGGCCACTTGCGCTCCGGCAGCATAGCCAGACAGAACAGAGAACACGCGAGCGCGCGACATGGCGCGTGATCGCCTCTCCCCGCGCTCGGACCACCCGCCGCTCCCCCGGCGGCCGGCGCGGACCCCGAGTACCCTCTCTCTGTGCGTGGCGCTCAACCTTGTATAATGAGAGGGGTGGTGCGGTCGTGTCGGCCGCCCTCACAAAGTCAACAGAGTGCCGGCGAGATTGGGGGCGCCTCGTCGGGCTCGGGGGTTCTCGGGGGGTCGGGTCCGGGTGCGGGGTGGCGTGGCGGGTGGCGCTGGCGGCCGCTGCCGCAGCGCCGCTGGCGCTGGCGCGCGGCGCGGCGGCCTGTGGCGCTGTGGCGGGTGGGGGGTGGGGGGGGGTCGAGACACTGACTAGTCAGGGAGCGACGCGATCGGCCCGGAGGGCCGGGTGCGCAGGTTCCAGGTAGAGAGGTAGGGCTGGCGTGTGGGGCCTCAGGTAAAGGTAAACCTGTCTCAGACCGCCGGAGGTAAACGGAGCCCACGTGAGGGGAGGTAAACGTACGACCGTGGCCCCGCGAGGGCTCGCGAGGTGGGACGACGCAAGGCCCCGCGAGAGCGCTTCGCCTGCGGCGCGCCTGCCCGGCCATGGACCAGGCTTCACCGCCGCTTGCTGACGGCTGATCGCATCGCCTACCGCATCGCGAATGACCAGTGCCGCGACCTCTTGGACCTTGCACTGTCTGCCTGCTGACCCGGTGCAAAGCATCTGCGTCTCAGCTCTTCGGCGCATTGATTGTGCATGATTGCTCAAGTGGCTCGAATTGGCAATCCACCGCAATGCGAACATGAATGGAGAGCATATGCAACACGGACGCAGGCTTGCCGTTGGCGACGTCGGTTATCAGAGGGGTCAGGTCATAGTGACGCGCTCGATGGGATGCTGCATTGATGCAGACAGCAAAAGCATCGCAGCGGAGACCTTCTCATGAGTGGCGGCTCGCACCATGCGGCAGTGCGAAACCAGGTGCGCGAATTTAAGAGCAATTTTCGATTCCGTGGTTTTGGCACTGTCTACCAACTTTGGTACAAATCGACTTGCGGTCTGGGCACAGCTGAGCCCGGCGCTGCCTCCATTCTGAAAGTGTAGAAGGGAAGGCAGCATGTCAGGCTGCGAACTCTGCTGTGCGCCGAAAAGCGGTATGGCGCCGAGGAGGCCATTTTCCTATTAGAAAAGGCTGTCGACATCCAAAATTTTCCTCGCTGCGCGCCCAATCATGGTGGGCACGCAGCGCGGGGCGCCTGCGGCGCCCATTTTATTTTGAAATGTCTGCCACTCACCTAAGCGGCTCTCAGAAACACTCGTGCGGCTGGGCATTTTATTTTCTCGGAGAGTGAATCGCAGATTATGTTGTATATCGAGATTGCAATATCTCGAGATCACTGCTCACTCGCCTCTCTCGCGCGCGAGAGAGATCCTCTCGAGGCGAGATCACGCACAGGTAAATCACGGCTACGTCGCTCAGAGGTAGAGGTAACCGGGCCCACGGCTGCCCAGAAGTAAAGCTAAAGCGTACGGCTCTAAAGGTAAGAGGGCCGCAGGCCCCTCAGTGCTCAGAGGTAGAGCTAGAGGTAACCTACGGGGTGTGGACCCTGAGTTGACCTGGGGTTGTGCGCTGGGCCCTCCTGCTCGGCTCCAGCCAGTAGACAAGTCTTGTCATCAACAGAGTAGAAGGATCTGGCCTCGGGGCCGATGTGAACAAGCGCTGGTAGCGTGGTTTAACCTCACACCCATGGTCTCACAGTGTGCCGGCAGTCGCCGAGCAGTGTCGCTCACACAAGCCGCAGCACAAGTGACTGAGGGCCAGTGAGGGCGAGCCCATCGCTGTGACAGCTGTGACAGCCGCACAGTAGGCTGTGCCAACTGTGCAGAACGTGTGAGCAGCAGAGGAGCTGCTCTCCAAGCTTCAGGCGCAAAGAGCTGCATGCCACCGAAAGCGCTGTCGAGGTTCGCCGAGCGCGGCGCAGGTTGGAGGACACCGTCACCGACGAGCGCGTTGGACTTTTCACTCCGGACAAAGACGGCTACACGCACACGAGCCGCGGTCGTGTAGCCGTCATAGCGGCGAGGCGCGGGACCGTCTGTGGCGAAGTGGGTCGCGTCCTCCGATTTCCTCAACTCACGGTCCTCTCCCTTTAGACCCCTCCTACCCGGCCCCCTCCCCCCTCCGGGCCGAACACGCGCGAGACGACGGTGCAGCGGAGAAATCAGAAAATATCAATTACGCACACATGGACCATGGTGTATGGCGACAACCCGTTACCGCCCGTTTTCTATTTCCTTTTAGCGTCAACGTCCTCGCGCGTCGCGACTTCTGGCCCCCCGGCGGGCCGCCCTCTGGGCTCTCCTCGGCTCAAGTGGTCACAGTGCTCAGTCCGCCTTCTTGGCCCTCGATAGCGTCGACATCGCGGGGCTGGCCGCCAGCCCCTTGTCCTTGGCCGCCGGGGCCTCGCCCTTGCCCGCCGCGCCGCCCCGCGCCCAGAGAGATGCGAGGGCGGCGGCGGCGAGCAGCTGCGCCGCCGCCGCGCAACGGAGCGCGCCCGTGTCGCCGAGCCGGTCGCGTGCGAGGGCGACCGCGATGACGAGCAGGTTGAGCGGGACGCGGCTGCGGACGAGGGGGCGGGCGGGGCTTGAGGTGCGCCGCAGAGGGAGGGGGTGAGGGAGGGAGGGAGGGAGTGGGCACGTCAATGCCATGATGGCTCCGCGCTGCGCCCCGGGCAAGTACGCGGCGCGCAGTCCGCCGACGGCAGGGAAGTAGACGCCCACCGCCGCCTGCGGAGGGCGAGAGGGGTGGGCGGCCTGGGCGGGGACGAGGCGCGGCGCGTGGGTCGGGTCGGGTCGGGTTGGCATCAGGTGCGGGCCTCGAAGGCGGCGAAGCAGAAGACCAGGTAGAGCGGCTTGTGCGACATGCTGAGCGCGCGCTGCAGCATGGTCGCCGCGGGGGGGGAGGAGGCGAGGTAGAGGGCTCCCGCCGCTCCGAGAAGCACGGGCAGCAGGAAGGCCTCAGCCCGCAGCCCCTTTGCGGAGCAGAGCGAGAAGGTCGCCGAGCCGACGGCGCACGCGGCCATGAAGCAAGAGAAGACCTTTCCAAAGGGGAGTCCTTCCCGCGCAGCGGCGGGGGCGGCGGCGACGATGGCGGGGGCAAAGACGAGGACGAAGATGTACATGGACGCCTCGAACAGCGCCTGCACCGCCATCAGCGAGAGCAGGTCCGGCCGCCGCAACAGGATGGAAGCGCCCTCGCGCAGGCCGCCGCCGCCGCCGCCGCCGCCCTTGCCGCCGCGGTTCTCGCGCCACGTGGCGGACGCGATGGCGGCGCCGGCGGCGAGGAGGGGGAGCGAGGCGAGGAAGGGCGCCTGCGCGGGGCCACGCGCGTCACCCGGTCCGGCGGGTGGGCGTGGGTCCAAGGGTCTCGAGGCGTGGCGCTGCAGGGGCGGCGCAGGGGCGGCGCAGGGGCGGCGCAGGGGCGGCGCAGGGGCGGCGCAGGGGCGGGCGGCGCAGGGGCGGCGCAGGGGCGGGCGGCGCAGGGGCGGCGCAGGGGCGGCGCAGGGGCGGCGCAGGGGCGGCGAGTTGCCTGAGGCCCGCCCGCAGAGGCGGCGCGAGATGCCACTTGTCCAGAGGCGATGGCGACGAGCGAGTCGCCGAAGTAGGCCCAGCCAAAGATGCCGCCGAGGGAGGCGGCGGGGAGCGACAGCCTCGCGTGCTCGGCGCACAGCCAGGCCTACTCTCGCCCCGACGCAAAGCAAATCTCCCCTGGCTGGTGCGGACCCCAGGAGGCAGTGAGCCGAGGAGGACGCCTCGGGCGCCGCCGCGAGCAGCGACGTGCCGATCCCGCCCACAACCCGGCCCGCCAGCAGCAGCTCCGGCCGCTCACACACCACCGACGCCGCGGCGGCGCCTGCGGCGGCCGCGTACAGCACACACCCCGCCCTGCGGCCGCGAGAGTCGACGAGGGAGCCCGCGGCGGTGCCGACAAGGGTGGCGGCGACGAACCCGGCGAGAAATAGGCGCGACACCTGCGGGTGCGAGGTTCGCACGCAGTTGGCGATGCGGTCGAGAGGGGGCGGCAGAGAGTAGCAGGAGTTGCGGTCTGGCGGTGGGCGGCGGTGGGAAGGAGGCGTCAGGACGGGCAGAGACGGACGTCGGTATCGGAGAAGGGCTCGCCGGTCGCCACGTGCCGCTTCGAGGCGTACACCTCGTGGAAGTACGGGCCCTGCATCCAGTCGGCCGCCTTGAAGAGGAGCCAAGCCGGCAGGTACTGCCACTGCAGCCGGCGGAGAGCTTCAGCCGTGTCGGAGGGGGCAGCCGAGCCGTCGGCCACAGCGGCGGCCTCACGCGACGCGGTGGCGCGGCGTAGGAGTGTGAGCACGAGCCACGCGCCGCCGAGCGCGGCGAGGAGCTTGTCCAGATCGGCAGCCAGATCGGCCGCCATATACATTCTTGACAAAAGAAAAGGGAGGTGCTTGGCTAGCACGCTATTGGCATGCCGACGGCTAAGGCCGAAATCGTTATTGTTCATACCTCTTGCAGGTGTGAACACATACACTGGTTTTGCTGTTGTGTATCTACTCAGCTGCTCCGCTTATACTTACCTGTGAATGAAGCGCGAACAGCGTCACGATTTGAACAGGGTTCCTTTGAACGATATCGGTGTTTACCGCTCTGAGAATAGCGCTCACTTGAGCACTTGAGCAACTGCCACTGGATAGGGATTAGGGATAGGGTCGGATTCCGCATGGTACGGGACCCCTCGATCGTCTCGCCCTCCCTCACTGGGCTCTGGGTCTGGGGTGGTCATTGGGAGGGGTCATAACACACACGGTACAGGATCGAGGTGCACGCTGCTGAAGCAGCGGCCAGCGCTCACTCAACAGCTACGCAAAAAGTCTCTTGAGCACTTGAGCACTGGAGAGGGTCGATTCATCCGCATGCGGCATGGTACGGGACCCCTCGATCGAAAAGTCTCTCTTTATCTCAGCTGTCCGTTCTCGACTTCTCGTGTGTGTGGTCTTGGGTCCGGGGTTGTGTGTGTGTGTGTGTACTCAGGTAGGTTGTTGCACTTCGCGCATATCTTGGAGCACTTTGCTTGGAACTGCCCTATTACTATCCTTCAACAGTACATAACTCTCATTCATAAGACAAATCGTCCGAATCTTTTGTTTGCATGAAGCCTGTAACCTGCTTCTTTCGGCCCGACTCTGCAGAGAGAGTTGACGAACGTATTACCCCTCTTAGTTTTGCCTGCCGGCGTGCTTACTAATATAATAACTCGGCAGATACTCGAGTAATCGTACGTCCATGCAACGATTGAGACAGCTGGTAATAGCTCTTGAAACGGGCCCATGCCTCGCAGCTTGCTCGCGCTCGCAGTCTCGCTCGCGGCGCGCCGGACCATCGGGAGCACCCTCTGTAGCGACCACCACACATCGTGCGCGCACTGGGCAAACGGCGGAGATTGCTGGGGCGAGAACGCCACCACCGTCATCAAAACGTGCCCGGCGTCCTGCGGGATCTGCCGGCCGGGATGCGAAGACTCACATCCAGAGTGCAGACACTGGGCCCAGGATGGAGAGTGCTACTCCAACTCTGGCCCGGTGCGCCTCCTCCTCCCCAGAGTGCACTTCGTCACCCTCACTCCGGTACACTCTTACAAAACAGATGCACGAAGTCTGCCCTCTCTCGTGCGGCCTCTGCACGACTCCGTGCAAGGACCTCTCCCCAGCTTGCGACCGCTGGGCGATGAGCGGGCGCCTCGTTTCGCCCTCCTCGCATTCGCTCGACCCAAAGAAACTTCGGGAATTGTTCAAGCCGTAGGCGTTGCCAGCAGTCGCACGGTCCAGACCGAACTTTTATGCTGCGTGTCTGCCCTCTTGCCTGCGGCGTGTGCTCCTCCTTGTGCTCGGACACGCACTCCGACTGTGGGCAGTGGGCCCTGCAAGACGCGTGCACTCTGAATTCAGGGTACATGATGAAAGGTCATGTGTCCTATGAGAAGGGAGTGGGGTGAGGTGTGCAAACGGCGTCCGATACCCCCCCCCCCCCTCCCCCCCCTCCCCTCCCCAGCCTGCCCGCACTCCTGCGGCTCTTGCCGTCGCGATGAGGAATGCCGCGATCTCGATGAGGAGAGGTGCAAGAAGTGGGGCAAGGAGAGGTGCGAGGCGAATCCAAGTGAAATGCTCAGGTCTGTGCAGTACAGTCTCTCCTCTCCTCTCTCCCTCCCCATCACGAAGCCGTGCCGGATCAAGTCTAGGAGCTGTCCAGCAACGTGTGGCGCCTGCACCGTCGCATGCGCCGACCGCTCTCCAGCTTGCCACTCCTGGTCGGCCGACGGCGAATGCGAGTACAATCCGGTCCGGATGGTGACTCGCTGCCCTCGTCTCTCCGCCCGACTCCCACCCCACCGCCCGCCCCACTGCCCCTGACCCCTTCCCGCAATGTTGCCAGGCGCTGGACTGCCCCGCCACTTGCGGCATCTGTTCCGACCTGCGCGACAGCCTGGTGTGATGAGAGACTGATCTCCTCGCCGCCGCGCCAGTTCCACGACCGCATACGGGGGGGGAGCGCGGAACAGTCTCGCTGCTCTCTCGTGTAGTCGTGAATCCGTAAAGTTGTCATGTAGCCAGAGCCATATGACGTTGCGGGCTCGCCCGTTGTGATGCCAGACGACTGTGGACTACTGTCTACTTCCTCTCCGTCACACTTCCCAAAAAGACGACTCTCCCCCCACAATCATGCTGACATACCTTGCTCCCCCCCCGGCACACAAGATGTCCAGTGTCACACCCTCCAGTGTGGACTGGGACTCTTGGACTGCTCACTCTAATGCGCCTCGCTGCGAACAGACACCTCGCTGATGACCCCCACAACGCTCACTCCTCTCCCTCCTCATACTCCCCGCCCTCCTCGCCCTCCTCCTCGCTCTCCGACGGGCAATCGCATACGTCGCTCGGGTCGGATCCCTCCCAATCGTTTTCTTCCGCGTACCGGCGCGAAATCTGTCCGCAGCTACTGTAGAACTTGTGCTCGGGCTCGTACTCGGAGTCATTGTCCTCGTTGTCGAGCGAGTACTTCACTCTTGCAGCAGGTGCGCCGCCACCCTGATGTGCGCCGCCTCCGCTGCCTCCACGAGAGCCTTGTGCCGTGCCACGTCCTCGTCGCTGCTCCCACCCGCTCCCGGCTCTCTCCACTCCTCAATCGCGGTTGAACGCGGGTCGTCAGGGTCCTCGGGAGCGCCGAGCCTGAGGTAGGGCCAGCCGCCGCCGCCGCCGAAGACCTGCGTCAGCATCGCCCGCGTCTGCGAAAGTGGCCGCCGTATCGTCATGCCGCGCCACGCAAAGAACGGTCCGTGCTTGCCCAGCAGGGTAGGCGACGCGCGCAACGGCCACATGTATGGAAAGTGCGGGTCGACGTGCGAGGCGCAAAACTCCTCGACACCACGCCATAGCAGCACCCTCGCCGCGAGCAGATTCGCCTCTGCCGCGCCGTGCTTGGCCGCGGTGTCTGTGAGTGCTCGTTGAGTGCGCGGACGATCGAGATCGGCGATACCGGCCGCCTCGACGAGCGAGTCGTCATCCGCCGCAGCCTTGAAGACGTCGAATCGCAGGATCGTTGGGCCCGATTGATTGTCATCAAAGTAGTCCTCCGGCGCCGTGCATAGGCTGACCTTGGCCCTGGCAAGGACCGTCTTGCGTGACGTGTCCCGCAGCTCCACGACCGTCTGTGGGCTGTAGCCTGAATTTGGCCGAAGACGAATCTCTGTTTTGACGGCGAGCACGGGGCCGTCGGCAGGCAGTGCGGGCCGATCGCCGAGTTGGACTGCCATCCAGAGGTCAGTCGCGATCAACCACGGTGCACAAAGAATATCGTGATCAGAGACGGATTGCATCAGCAGGGCGGTCTCCTCGTAGCCCAGGCCGGCGCCGATCTTCACTGCCAGGGCGCATTCGCGCTCGCGTCCTTCCACGCCTGCTGAAATAGGTTGTCGAAGCCGAGTGCATAGCGCGAACGCCATGTGAAAGGCGCTCCGTTGTAGTGATCCTCAAGCGGAACGTACTTCCAGCCTTCTGTTGAACTCAGCTTTGCCTGGCTCGCCGCATCTGTGCGAAGTTGATAGTTGTTTGCACGCGCGGGCTGAGAAAGAGAGATCGGCATACCTTCTCGCATGGGAGAGTATCCGCACGAGGATCTCGTCAGGCAGCTCGAGCAGTTCCAGGGGCATGGCCGAAGGCAAACCACCTCCGAATGAGATCGGGACCGACTGGCACCTGGACCGGATAGACAGCAACCCCCCGTTCGTTGGGGACCGCTACAGTGGGTTGGGGGCCGGGCATTAAGAAAACAGAATGGCGGCACGCCGCCGTTTCTAAGCCTTTCCACAGCCCTCACCCACCCCACGCCGTGGTTTCTTAGCTCCGGCCGGCACTCAGGCCAGAGCCGGCCCCCTAAGGATTTTAGGTAAGAGGTAAGCTGCTAGCTGCGGTCCGCGAGGGCGATGCCAGAGAGTCTGCCGCCGAGTCGGCTCTCTGGATGACGGGAAGACGCACACACGCCTCCATCTCCACTCCACTCAGAACACCGTAGACTTGGAAAGTGACAAGTGCGCGCGCCGCAGGCGAAGAGAAATTTTGAGCTGGGGCCGCTCCCGTTCACACTCGAGACTCGTGTCTGGCTGGCCTTTTCTCGGGGCCGCGCCTGCGGCGCGCCGTGGTTTCTTAGATTTTTGCGGAAATCTCTTGGTAGGGTTTCTTAATGCGACGTTTTCTTAATGCCCGCAACCCACTGTACTCATAAAACGGATCCCAAAACGGCGAAAATCAGCAAAACTTGGGTTGTGCGTACGTACTTTTAGCTTACTGGGAGAAAAGATAGAGAGGGGTTTGTGTGGGAGAAACCGATCGAACTCCACACCCGCGTCGTGCCAGTGACATGAGCACTTGAGCAATGGATAGGGTCGATTCCGCACATGGTACGAGACCCCATGGAACACCGTCACCCCCGCCCTATAAAGCCGTAGGCTTAAGCCAAAAAGCTATCAAGGCATGTGCCAGTGAGACAGAGCAGTGAGTGTGTGAGAGAGGAAGGTTTGTTCTGCTCCTCACAACAACAACACAAACTCCTCTCTCTTTAGTCTATAGATCTCACGTTGAGGTCAGTCTCCTGGGACCTGCACGACCCAGAGAGCGCCTTGCACGACCGCCACCGCGCTGAGGGCGATCGCAATGCCGATAAGCATCTTACGGCGCACAAAGACCTCGGCGAGCAGCAGAAAAGCGTAGCGCTGGAAGAGGCCGAGGAGCGACGGCAAGTGCTGCACCGATTGCGCATCGCCCTTGCCAACCGCTGAGTTGACCACCGAGAGCATCAACAGGAGCGCCGACGAGGCGCCGCACGCCAGCGCAGGGCCGATGCGTCCGCCGGCGCAGTTACAGCCGAAGGAGAGCCACGCGTTGAGACTCACGGTGCTGACGAATCCGAGCAGCCCGAACAGAAAGTGCGAGTTCACTCCCGTCCACGCGAGCGCGTACTCTCCCCGCAACAGCAGCTCCTTGAGGCTGTGCGTGTGCGGCACAGCCGCCTCCAAGAGCACGTTCCTGGCGATGGTTGCGTACCTGCAGTCACAGAGCAGGATGAGCTCTGCAGAGTCGAGTGACATGCCTGTTGTGAGCCGAGCGGCTGTGAGATTAGGCACGCACATTATCGCGGTGAGCTCCGACACAAGCGACGTCCACGCAACCAGCATGTGAAGCCGCTTCAGGCGCGCGGTGTTCGGCGAGTCCGAGGATTGTGGCTTTGGTCCGGCAAAGCTCGCGAGCGGCACGAGGCCGCCTGTGAGGAGTGCCGCCGTGCCCTGCATGTTGCCAAAGAGCGCAGCCGCGTCGGCAGCATGCGACGCGAGCGCGAGCTCTGGGGCAGCACGCGGCGTCGCCGCAACGTGCAGCAGTGCAGGGAGGGCGGAATGGATCATTGCGAGTAGTGAGTTTGAACAAAGAGACGAGATGTTTTCCGAATCAAGATTGAGAGCGCGAAGATCCTGTGTGGTGGGCGGCGCCACAGTGCCGTGCCGTCCTGGCGGGCCGTGGCGGCCGGGTTTCCTTTTCTTTCTCTTTCTTCCTCCTTAGGGTATTTTCGTGCTGAGCTACGTACGGCACGCCCGCCGCCGGCGCGCGTTACCCCTCAGTTGAGCTTGGCCCAATGCCTGCGGATGTAGCCAAGGCCGGCTTGCATGACTCCCTCCCCGACGGTCGGGTACGGGTGAATGACCCTCGCAACCGCGCCCAGCCCCACCCCAGCCTGCATGGCGAGGGTCACCTCGTTGATGATGTTGCCCGCGCCGGCGGCGACGACGGTCGCGCCGACGATGGTGTCGGTGTCCTTGGAGCAGTGGATCTCGACGATGCCGCCTCCGGCCGCCTGCCCCTCGAGGATGAAGCGGTCGTTGTGCTCGAGCGACGAGGAGTACGTGTCGACCGCCACGCCGGCCGCCTCGGCGTCGCGTCTCGTCAGCCCGACGGAGGCGACCTGAGGGTGGCCGGGGGAAGGGGACACGGACACGTGCTCTCCTCCGCGCGCGAGAGCCGGCCAAGTGTCTGGCTGCCGCAACTCCATGTCTTGAGACAGGAGCCCCAGAGCTTTCAGAGCGGCTGTGTGTTCATGTCTGCGGTGCGAGGCGACCTCGGGCTCGGTGTAGCAGCAGCGCGGCACCACGAGCGAGGAGACCTTCCAGCCGTCGCCTGATGAATCCTTCGTTCACAATCAGTCATGAGCCGCAGTTGAGCGAGGGGACCTTGCAGCCGTCGCCGAAGAGCGCGTTCTGCACGGCCAGCTTGGCCATCTCGCCAGACATGTGCGTGAAGCGAGGTACGCCCGCCGCGCAGTCGCCGACCGCGTACACGCGCGGGTTGGACGTGGCTCCGAGGTCGTCAATCGCGATGCCCTCCTTGCCGCAGTGCGCCACGCCCGCCGCGTCGAGGCCGAGCCCGTCGACGTTCGGCGTGCGGCCCGTCGCAACCAGCAGCGCCTCGCACTCCAGCTCCGCCGGGACGCCGCCGCCGCCGCCCAGCACGAGCTTGAGCAGAGGGAAGGCGCGCGGGTCGTCTGGCTGCTGCCGCAGCGTCTGCACCTACGGGACGGTTCCGAGACTCTTCAGAGAACGTTGCAAGTGCGCCTCGGCGGTCGCGGCCGCAGCGTCGGCACCTCCTTGACGTCCACGCCCGACACGAAGGCGACGCCGTCGGCCTCGAGCGCCTTGACGACCGCCTCTCGCGCCGCCGGCTCCTCCTTGGACAGGACCGCCGAGCGAGCGAGCACCGTCACTTGAGAGCCAAAGGCGGCGAAGGCCTGCGGCGGCACGGGGGCTCCGGCGCGGTCTGGGAGAGGCGGCGGGCGAGGAGAAGCTGCTCTCACCGAGATCAGCCGAGAGAGCTAGCCGCGACACGCCTAAGCGCCTCGCCTGCGCCATCTCCATCCCGATGACGCCCGCGCCGAGCACGACCATCCGCGGAGGGAGCGCAGTCAGGTTGTAGAGCGTCGCGTTGGTGACGTAAGGGGCGGCGGCGAGGCCGGGCGTGGGCGGCACCGCGGCGCGGCCTCCCGTCGCGATGACGCACTTCTTGAAGCGGAGCGTGCGCTCGTTGACCACCACCGTGTCGGGCCCGGAGAACCTTGCCCAGCCTTGGTACACGTGCGCGCCCGCCGCCGCAGAGCCCTCGTGCGAGTCGGCGGGCGCGATGTGGGCGCGCAGCCGGCGCATCCGCGCCATCACGGCGTCAAAATCGACCTCCAGCTTGGGCGCGGTACCGTCAGCGGCGACCAGGAACCCCTCGGCCAGCGCCGCCCTCGCCTCCCGCGCAGCCCGCGCGCAGTGGAGCAGCGCCTTGGACGGGACGCAGCCGACGTTGAGGCAGTCGCCGCCCGCGAGGTGGCCCGAGATGAGCGCAGAGCGCGCACCGCGCCGCGCCGCCTGCTTGGCCGTCACCAGCCCGCCCGCGCCCGAGCCGATTGCGATGATGTCATACTCTCCGGCCGCTTCCGCCTCAGTCGGGCCCTCCCAGGCACGAGGACGGACGGCGTCGAGCAGCTTGACGTTGCTCTCGTCGAGCGGCCACACGTCGAGCGCGCGGGCCTCCTCAGGAGGGGCGTCAGACCACGAGGCAGGAGGGGCGTCAGACCACGAGGACGCCATCTCAATTTTGGACTGTGTGTGTGCTCGCTTCTGGGAAACTTCGCCCGGCTCGAAGAAAAAACTGGCAGCCACACCTCCTGGTTTGGCATGAAGGAGGAAGACGCCAGGCTGCGAGGCGCAGCCGGCGAGCGCGATCAGCGTGCCCGTCATCGGCACGTCGCGCGCCATCTGCGTCGCCTTCAGCGGCGAGAGCGAGGCACGCGCCTTCCTCGAGCAGTACGCCGGCGGTGGCGTCCTACAGCTCCCAGCGCCAGACAACATCACCATCACCTTCGCCGCTCTCGACGCCACCGTGTGGGGCAAGCAGGCGGAGGCGCGCGAGACCCAGGCGACCATCGACTCCGACGGCCTCCTCGCCATACGCACGCGCGGCGCCATCAACACCGCGGCCCAGATCGAGCACTTCGCCCCCCTCTTGGAGAAGCACTTCGGCAACGTGGTCTCCATCCAGGAGGGATACCACTCCTTCCTCGGCACGAAGTCGGACGAGAAGGACGGCTCGATCCTCTTCAAGGTGAAGAACGAGAACCTCGTCTGCAACCTCCCTGTCCTGCCCAACGTCTACGCGAGCGGCGATGTCGGCGGACCCCTCCGCCTCGACGTCGGGAGTGTGAAGGTGCTCGGGAACAAGCTTTGCCCATCGTGCCGCGCCTTTGCGACGACGAGCGCCGACATCATCCACGACGCGCAGTGCGGCGCGCAGGCGCTCAAGGAGAGGCGCGCCGCAGCGGCGAACGTCGCCAAGAAGAAGACCTTCGAGAGCCTCATCGTCGACAACAGGGTCGAGGTCGCGCGCGCGGCGGGCAAGGCCAAGGCGATGGCGGTGCGCGACGGGATCGGCTTCTGCCCGGCCTTCAACCAGACCGCCATCCCGTGCAAGACCGCCGCTCGCTGCCGCTACGCGCCGTGCGTCAACTTCGAGGCGCTCCTCCACTCCGCCTTCAAGGACACTATCTACGAGCGCATGCCGAGCGCGGTCAGGCTGGGCACAAGCCGCGGGCGGCGCGGGCGCGGCGGCCGCGGCGGCGGCGGCGGCGGCGGCGAGGTCAAGAGCAACAAGAAGAACTGGGCGAGCGTCGCCCGCGGAGCCGCCCGCTCCTCCTCCGACGGCGGCCCACTCCTCGAGTCCAACGAGCCCTCCCTCTACGAGGGGAGCGACGAGGATTTCTAGGAACGGCCGCCGAGCCCTTCCCGCAGCGCAACCCTAGCAGCGCAGCGGGCAGGGCGGCTCGCGCAGCGCGCGCGCGACCGCGCATGCGAGCACGCACGCGAGCGAGCGAGCGAGCGAGCGAGCGAGCGAGCGAGCACACACACACACACACACACACACACACACACACACACACACATGTTGTACACATGCACAGACACACAGCCCCTTCCCCTTCCTCAAGGGCGAGGACACGCGCAGGGGTCGCACTTCTAGCGAGGCCCACAGAGTGGGAGACTCCTATCACCGCCACTGCCACCCACGTGTCAGTCTGCCTGTGGTAGAAGAGACTGCCGGTGAGACGTCGGAGGAAGGTCGCTAGTCGAGAGAGATCGCCAGTGGATAGGGAGTCCACTGTGCTGCGAGCCTGTCGCTGTCCCTTGTCAGGAGCAGGAGAACTAGGAGAGCGCAACCAGTAGGAGGCCCGCGCTTGCCCCCGTGCCGCCGGGTGCAACCTGTCCTATACGAGAGATGGGATTCCTGTCGTGAGGGTGAACCCCCTGCCCAGCCCCCCTCCGTGTCGCGATGCGCTCCCCGCTCCCGTTCCCCTGTGTCCCTGATCGTCCTACAAGATCCTGCTTGTGCAGGTGGGGACCCTGTCCTTCTCCCACCCCTCGTTTGGCGTGTCCGTGGTATTTATTTATTTATTTATGAAGGTTGCAGCGAGAATCGGAGAGAGACTGCGAAGAGAGATAGGAAGAGGCAGACTCCCTAGGGTGGGCGACGGCTAGCGCACCACACACCTCTCCTTAAAATCCCTGTGTGGTGGCGGCGTGCCGTCCTCCCATCCCTCCCTTGGGTTGTCTGTTTTCTTTCTTTCTTTCTTTCTGGCGTAACATTCACTTTGTTTGTTACTCTCGCTCTCACACACAAACACATGGTGTTACGTGTTGTTACGGAGGCACGTCTCGCGCGCGTGAACAGGGCAGGGGCTCCAGGCCCCAAATGACGTCTTAAAAGTGCTAGAGTTGTTTGGGAGAGAGATTTTTAGCAATACCAAACAACTCTAACACTCACACGTAATTTGGGGCCTGGAGCCCTGTTCACGCGCGCGCGAGACGTGCAGACAGGGTTGCCAGGTGAGAGCGAATGGCGCGGTTCACGCCTCGCACAACAGAGAGAGAGATGCGCTCTGCATGGTGGGACATAAAGGTTTTGTTTTGTTGTTTGGTGATTGGTGTATTGGTATTAGGTGTATTGGTATTGCTAAAAATCTCTCTCTCAACCCCGAGAGCCTCGAGAGAACGGGAGAAATGGGAGACCGATTAAAAAGAAAGAAACCTGAGGTCAGTTCTTTCTTTTAAAGAGATCTTCGTTGATTACGGTAGATTACAAAGACGCCACGAAGCGCGAACCCCCGGGGACGCCACCCGTTCCCCACCCCGCGAAACACGCAACGCAGTATGACGCTCCGCGGTCTCGAAGCAAGCGCGATCCACAAGAGGACGCATCGCCTTCGCCTCCAGCGCATCGGCCAAATGCTCCGGGGCGACCGCATGGCCCGCATTGGTGCTGCCTCCGATGTGCAGCGCCTATCACCGTCGGACCGCGCCCTCTTCACGGCACTGGCGCAGTGCGAGCTGAGGCGGGGCGCGCCGCTCATGCAGAAGCATTGGCTCCTCAACCTTGCGTCCGCAGTCCTCGCCACGGCGGTGTCAACCGACGATGACACTTCCAGCGGGCTGGAGGAGGACGTGTCCGAGGCGCCGTCCAGCCCTTCCACCCAGTCTCGGCAGGCGCTCAGCGACGACGAGGACGGTGCGGTGCCGCCATCAGTGGAGGGACGCAGCCACAGCATGCTCTGCGCCAGCAAGGTCCTGTGCGGCCTGCGCGGACACGCATTCGCACCCGCCACGCCTGCTCCGCCAACAACAGAAAACGCATCCGTGTACATCGGGGTATGAGTGCACCCCGTCCAAGCTACAGGGTACAAAGCTATAGGGTACAAAGCTACAGGGTATTTTTAAACTCGCCCCGATCGGAACCCACGACGCGCCAGACAGACGGCGTGTGACTAGCTCGAGCAGGGCGGCCACCAGCACCACAAAGTCCGCGCGGGCCGCACAGCGGTGAGACGAGGCGCGACGGAAGAGGAGATCACGCCCCCGCGCGCGGCGCGGCTCTCGGCCTCTCTCGGCACCTGACACTTCCAACACCTCGGTACACCGCTCCAGCGATCTACACTTCACATCTCTTACACCCTCCCTCAGTGCTCACAGAGCCGCACCTGCTGGTCCCTGCTATCGCGCCGCACCACTGGGGTTGCAGCGCAGCGCCTCAAATCCCTTCACCCTTGAGTCGCGGCCTACCACTTCAGCCACGGGATTGTCATTCCGTGCGCTGCCTGCACACTGCTCTGACGCTGTTCTGATGCTGCGAGCCGACGGGACGTCCGGCACTTGGAGCACTCTTGGAGTGCAGTCGGCAACCTCACACCCAGGGCCGGGGAGCTAAGAAGCGCACCCAGCGGACCGGATGCTCGGGGGCGGGCTACGGGCAAGAGAGCCCAGCTAAGGCAAGCTCGTTTTTCTTCTTCGCTCGCGGTGGAGGTGTTGGGAGGTGTGGGGAGAGGGAGATGTGGGGAGGTGTGGGGAGGTGTGGGGAGGTGTGGGGAGATGTGGGGAGGTGCGGGGAGAGGGAGATGTGGGGAGATGTGGGGAGGTGTGGGGAGGTGTTGGGAGAGGTGGGGAGATGTGGGGAGGTGTGGGGAGAGGGAGGTGTGGGGAGGTGTGGGGAGATGTGGGGAGCAGACCGGTGTGTAGGTGAAGGCCCCTTGCGAGCGGGCGGGCAGGGCGGGCGGACAGGGCGGGCGGGCGGGAGGATAGCAGGAGCAGCAGTGATTCACGCAAGTCGCCTTGGTGCTCGCGATAGCCCTCGCCGCCCCTCACTTCGCCCCCGGGCCAAGCCTCCGGTGCTGTGTCTACCCCTCCTCGGCTCGGCGTGTCCGGCGGTGGAAAACGAGAAAACATGCTTGCCGCGGCCGCGCGCCGGCGGCCCGCAAGCGCAGGCGATGTTCGCGGGCTTGCAGATGGGCTCCGGCGGCGACGGCGAGGAGGGTTCCTCTTCGTTCGGCTTCCTCAACAAGCCGGCTGCGCAGGCGGAGCTCGCTGCGCCCGATGACGGCGAGGGCGGCTTTGAGGGATTCGGGGCGCCTGCCGAGGGCGGCAGCTCCTCATTCGCCTTTCTCAACGCGCCAGAGGCGCCCGCACCACCCGCGCCTCCGCCCGACCCGTTTGCGAGCTGCGGCCTTGGTGCCATCTCCGCCGCCTCGGCCATGCCCTCCGCCCCGTCGCTGCCCGCCGCGGCTGCTCCAGTGCCAGCCGCTCTGCGCTGCTGTGGTATCCCGCCGGGCACGGCAGCGGCGGTGCCCTCCGGCCCAGCGGCGGCCGTGCGGGCAAAGAAGAAGACCGCCAAGGCGCGCCGCCCCGGCTGGGCCTCCAAGGAGGGCGAGGACCCCACCGCAGCTCCGGTGGCCAGTGGAGCCTACGCTGGAGGCTGCACTGTCGGCTCTTTGGCAGACGCGTCCTGCGGCGGGGGAGGCGGCGGCGGGGCGGAGGGTGCGGCGCTCGCCCACGTGTCGCCTTCGACGCACGCCTCTTCCCTGGGCGGGCTGGGTGCGCGAGGAGCAGGGCCGGGTGCCGCCGGCGCAGGCGGCCGGTACGGCCCACCGACGCCGGCCACCACTCCGCCAAATGGAGCTGCGGGCGAGGGATTCGGCGGGTTCGGCTCTCCGTCGCCGCCGCCGCCGGAGCGACCGCCACCGGGACCGCTCCGCTTCGACTGGGGCGGCGACCGGGGCGGCGACAGGAGTGGCGACCGTCCGGAGCTTCGCCACTCTGCCGCGAGCTCGCTCGGCTCCGGCTCGACTGACTCTGCGTGCCTACCGTACGGGGGATTGTCGGCGGCCGGAGGGGGGGGAGGGAGCAACGGCGGTGCGGGAGGCGGCGGAGGGGGCGTGCTCGGTGGGCTCGTCATCCGCTGCCAACCTGCGGGAGGCACGCCCGTGCCGGGCAGCGGCCGCGCCTCGCCGCACTCCGCCTCGAGCGGTGCTCCGTCTTAGATGCTCCGTCTTAGATGCGGAGCTCACACGCCTGGTAGTCGAGAAGACGCGCATTCGGCTGCGACCCATCGGGACCGTACTCCCACCGCCAGCCCTCTGTGTTCATACCCTCCCGTCGCCCCCTCGGTCGCCCCCTAGGCGCCTCCACCTCCGGAGGCTTCAGCGGCGGGCGGGGCGGCGCGCCGCCGCCGCCGTCGCGCGCGCTCTCCGGCCCTCTTCCGCCGGACCTCTTCTCGGGGGAAGCCTTCCCCGCCGCCGAGGCGGCGGGAGGGACGGCGCCGCCGCTGCGGCAGTCGCCGCCGATCCGGCGGGACGCCAAGGGCGTACCCGAGGGCGGCGGGGAGGCGCGTCCGCGCGAGCCCTTCCCGCGCCCGCCCTCCGCGCGCCACGCCCTCCGCACTCTCCTCACCGCGCCTCGCCGTGCGCAGGCGCACCGCTGTCCGCGAGCCGAGCCCGCCGCCGGAGGGAGCCGCCACATCGCCGGCGCGGGCGGCGAGGGCAGCGGCGCCGGCGTCTACTCTGCGGGCGGCCAGATCGGCGCCGCGCTCACCTCCCTCTTTGGCGGGGGAGGAGGGCTCGGCTCCTCCCTCCTGAGCGGGCTCACGATCCGCGCGCCCCACGCCGCCGGACCCGACGGGGGGCCGCACGCCGCAGCGGAGGCGCCGCCGACGCCGACGTCGGGAGCGCCGCCACGGCCGACGGCGCGGCAGCAGCGGCCCCCTCTGCCGCCTGCGACGCCGAGCGGCAAGAGCGACGCCGCGACGCCGCTGGCGGGCGATTCCGCGCCCGCGCCGCCGCTCTCGGACAGCGGCGACGCCGCGTGCGCGCAAGCAGAGGCGGGCGCCGCCGCCGCCACGGCGGCCGCAGTGAGCGCGAGCGGCGGCGGCGGTTTGCTGCTCGAGCCGGAGACGGTGGAGGAGGCGCGCGCGCGGAAGGCTGCTGCCACGGCGGAGGCGAGGCGATCCGAGGCGGCCGGCGCGTTGGCCGTGCGGCGCGGCGCCGCTGCGGAGGCGGAGGGCGCGGCGCGTGCGTTGTGCGATGCGGAGCGCGACCAGCAGGCCCGCTCGGCAGAAGAGGACTACGAGGCCGCCGAGGCGCTGCAGCCCGCCGTCGAGGCGAGACGGGGCCGAGACCGAGGAGGGGGGGGGAACGCGCCGGGGTTCTCTCGCCGAGATGTGGTCGAGGGGGAGCGAGGTTGCATCCCCTCCCCGTCGCCGTCGCCCAAGAGGTGAGTGCCCCTCCTCCTCCTGCTCGATCAGGCGGCGCGGTCGCGGCTCGCCGCCGCCGAGGCCGCGGTCAACGCTGCGGATAGCAGGCTCCAGACGTGCAGCGAGGCGCTCGCCGCCGCGAGCGAGACAGCCGCGGGCGCGGCGAAGGCCGCGGTGGCCAAGGCTCGCGCGCAGCGCGACGCTCAAGTCTCGGAGCAGCGCGCCGAGGAGGCGGCGGCGGCGGCGCGCTGCGCGGCAGAGGCGGAGCGGCAGGCCGTGGAGCGGCAGAGGCTGCGGAGCGAGGCGCGCCGGCTGCGCGTCGACGAGCGGGAGGCCCGCGCGGGGTCGGAGGCGCTCGAGGCGCAGACAGCGGAGGCGGCCGTCGACCACGCCGTGCACTTGTCCATTGACACGTCCGTGCCGTGCGGCACAGGCTCAGATTGCAGAGGCGGCGGCCGCCGACGTCGCCGCGCGGGACGAGTCGCTCGGGCGGCGGGGGGCGCACGAGGAGCGGGCGGCGGAGCTGCGCGCGCTGCTCGAGGCGGAGGAGGCGGCGGTGCGGGCGTGCGACGCCGAGGTTGCCGCCGCCGAGGAGCGGATCGAGGCGGTGCGCGGCGGCTTCTCCAAGCCCACGGCGCAGCTGCCTAGATACCTCGATGTGATGACGCACCCCTGCCGGTCTGACTCGGATGGCGGCGTGCAGCTTGGAGGCGCTGTGCGCTCGCTTGATCGCCGCCCCGCTCTACCCCTCCCTAGACGGCACTCCCAGGGGGAGAGGGTGTCCCAGGGGGAGAGGGTACCCCAGGGGGAGGCCCTCACGCCTCTTGTCTCCTCCCCACGCAGGCGCGGCTCGAGCTCCGCCGCGAGACAATCTCGCACGCAGCGTCGCGGGTCGCCACCGAGAAGGAGCAGCTGCGAGAGCGGGCGGGTGCGCTGCGTGCGCAGCGCGCCGCCGCCGCCGCCGCCTCGCGCGCCAGCCGCGAGCGGGTCCGTGCGCTGCGCGGCCGGCACGACGCGGCGGGGCAGGCGGCAGCCGAGGCGGCGGCTGAGGCGGCCGCGCTGCGCCGCGCCAGCGCAGCATGGCGCGAGTGGCGAGAGGCGCTCGCCCGTGCGGAGGCGGCAGCAGCGCCGGCGGCGGCCGAGGCTGCCGCAGTAGACGCGGCGCACCACGCGGCGGGCAGCGCGGCGCTCGCCCTCGCCGCGGAGGCCGCGAGCTCGAGCCAGGCCGCGGCCGCAGCGCAGGCGCAGGCGCAAGAGCTGGCCGAGCAGAAGGCGCTCGCGGTGGCATCGCGCGCCTTCCGTGAGGCGGGCCGGCTCACTGCAGAGATCAAGGAGCTGGCCGCCAGGGCGGACGCCCTCGAGGCGAAGCGGGAGACGGCGGCGGCCGAGCTGACGGCCACCAAGCTCGGGTTGCGGGTCCTCGATGCGGCGCGCATCGAGGCTGCGGCGGACGCCGCGGACTGCCGGCGCAGCCTCGACCGCGCTCTCTGCGACACGCTGCGCAGGCACTTGAGGGGCGCGCGCGCGCAGCTCGCGGCCTTCTCTGGCACCGCTGCGGCGAGCGAGAGTAGCGGCGGCGAGGGCGGCGGCGACGACAGTGGCGAACGCGGCTGCACGGAGGGCGCGCCGGCGCTGTTGGTGGCGCACCATGCCGCGGTGGTTGCCGAGTGGGCCGTGGTGCGGCGGCGGCTCGGTCTCGAGGGAGGCGAGGCGGAGGCGGAGGCGGAGGCCCAGGCCGAGGCGGAGGAGGAGGCGGAGGAGGAGGCGGAGATGGCGGCGCGGGCAGGGGAGGACGCCGAGGATGCGGTGAGGGACGGCGCGGTGTGGGCGGCGGCGCTGCGGGAGAGCGAGGCGGAGGCGGAGGAGAAGGAGAGCGAGGAGGATGCCAGCGAGGAGGAGGAGGCGGGCGGGGGCGAGAACGGGGTGGAGGTGCAGCCGCAGCCGGAGGCGGTGGAGGAGGCGGTGGAGGCTGCCGAGGCCGCGGAAGACGACGGCGCAGGGGGTGGGGGCGAGGAGGAGGCGGGCGGAGGAAGCCTAAAGTCGGATTGCGGCGACTCAGCAGTTTCGCACAGGGCTGACCAGGGCACGTGCGATGGGTGCGCCGAGCCCGCCGTGCGTTGTCGGCTGCGCGTCGCCGAGGGGAGGGTCGTCTGCGTCGTCGGAGAGCAGGCCGCCGCTCCCGCCGCCGACGCCGCGGAGGAGGAGGACGTGGAGCGGGCGGCAGAGGAGGCGGAGGCAGAGGGCGGGGAGGAGAGCGGCTCTTTGCTCGAAGGGAGAGCAGCGAGCGTGGCGGGCGCGGGCGCGGGCGGCGCGGCCCGGCTCGAGGCGCTGCAGGCCGAGGTTGTGCGTCTCGACGCGCGGATCGACGAGGCGGTCAGCGTGGAGGATTTCGAGCTCGCCGACATCCTCGAGGCGCGCCGGCGGGCGGCCGCCGCCGCGATGCAGAGCTGGGAGGAGGCGGAGGAGCTGCGGCTAGCGGCCGACCAGGCGACCGCTTCCGAGGAGTGGGAGGCGGCCGAGGAGCTCGAGCAAAAACGCCGGCGGCTACTGGAGCGCGTGGACGCCTTCTTCGTGGAGGATGCGCCCTGCGTCGAGTGACGCCCATGCGGGTCGTTCACTTTGTGGTCGTGCCATGCGGGGGCTCCGACACTTTGAGCTCGACGACCAGAGACCCGACGTGTGTGTGCGAGAGAGAGAGAGAGCTGAGAGGGCGGCGGTGTCGGTGTGTGTCGTGTCGTGTGTCGTGTTTTATGTGTTTTATTATAACACACGTGTTTTATTATCGTGGAAAGGCACCACAGAGTGCGCGCTGAATACTTTTTTGCGCGTCTTCGGCTCGCTCCGCCCACCCACAGGGTACCTCTCCGAGGAGAGCGTGCGTGGGCTACTCGCCAGGCTCGCTGGCACCATGCAAGCGTCGGCCATTCTGGCGATCGCAGCCACCGCCACCGCGAAGTGTGCCGCGCTGCGGCACATTGGCCGGCGCAGCGCAATTGGACTTGCCGGCAGCGCCGCGGTCGCGGCCGTCGTCCCTGATGCTGCCAATGCCGCCGCGGACCCGACCGTCAAGATTTACTTCGGCGCGGGTTGCTTTTGGCACGTTCAGCACGAGTTTGTGGGCGAGGAGGTCGCCGCGCTGCAGCGAGGGCCGGAGAGCATCACTGCGCGGACGGGCTACGCAGGCGGCACACTCGGCGGCGGGCTGAAGGACGGGAAGGTGTGCTACCACAACTTTAAAGGCGTGGCCGACTACGGCTCGCTTGGCCACGCCGAGGCCGTTCAGCTGGAGGTTCCGACGTCTGCCGTGCCGCGCTTTGCGAAGAAGCGAGCGCACGGAGCAGTTTGTCGTGCTGGGCCGTGGCCGGCGCCGCCTGACGCTGCGCTGTCGCGATTAGGTACTTTGACCTCTTCGGTAGCCGCGGCTACCGGCACGACCCCCAGGACCGCGGCGGAGAGTACCGCTCGGTGCCGCCATAGAGCTGTGCCCACCTAGTGTAAACCGACCCAACCAACTCGAGAATCCCCAAAGGTGCTCGGTCTGCCGGGCGGGCAGGCCTCGCCGCTCTTCCCCGTCATCAAGCAGGCAGCGCTCGAGAGCCAAGGCGGCATGAAGCTGTACGCGGGCAGGGGCAACGAGCCCGACACCATCGGCGACAAGGCGGTGCTGGTGTACGATAGCGACAAGTGAGCCAAAACTCTGCGGAGATCACGCCGAGACACGGGGATATCGCGTCGAGATCGGAGTGTGCGGACGGAGGCGGTAGCTGGTCGCGCAGTCGGGTCTCTGCCCACCCGGTCGCGCGCTCGCCCGCCAAACGCTCGCAACAGCCACACCCACCCTAATCCGCGGTGCAGGTACCCCTTCTACCCGGCCGAGCTCTACCACCAGTTCCACGACGACTTCATGGGGCCGAGCTACGGCAAGGCGTACAACAGCCTGCAGGGCCGCCAGTACAAGCAGGGCCTGGTCGGTCTGACGGGCTGCCCCGACATGGACCCGGTCCGGGACGAGGGGCGGTACGCCAAGGGGTTCCCCTCGTGAACGCAGAACGGGGCTGTGTGTATCTACGTCTCAGTCGAACATGCTACGTGCATGCTTGTTACGACGCGAGTGGCGCGCGAGTCCTCCATAATTCCATGGCGGGTAATAGCTAATATGCCTGAAGCGTCCATTCTTTTTGCTTTGCATGTCCCCTCTTCCATCACCACAGAGTCGTTGTGAAGTTCGTTGTGCTTGTGGCATGTGTGGGGGCCTTCGCCTTGGCCTTGCACGCTGTCGACCTGTCGTCCTCTAAAACTCCTATTATCCATCGCGTCCGAGTTCTCCAGCTGATCGTTGGTTGTATTTGTTGATTGGTCCTTTAAATCTCCTGGGTTGGCGTGCCCCGAGAGCTGCGTCCTGGAGAGCTCCCGAGGCACATCGCCGCACGACCCCGGCGTCGGCGCTCGAACAGGCCCATCGCGCCGGCTGCCGGAGTGGAGAGTCCCAGGTTGTCTCATAAAGGCCCATCGACAATTGGGGTCGCCGGCCGGTAGGAGGTGGCGGCCGTAGCTGCCCCCGGCGTGTAGCTGCTGCTCCAATCGCACATCGATCCCATCGCATGTGGCCCGCCGGACGTCTTTCCTCTCATGGTCGAGAGACTGGGGGAACCGGCCGGGACAAATCCCCGAAAATCAGAGGAGCAGCAGGGGATGCGGTGCACCTTGGTACCCATGTCTGGTGTGGGGATCCCGGTCGACCCTGCCCCCACCCCAGAACATGTTGCCTTCGCCTCGCGGCTCAGCGGTAACTGGGTGCACCTTGTTACGTTCACGCCGCCCCAGCTTAGGTATGTCACGTTCACGCCGCCCCAGCTCTCGTCCAGTGCCAATTTCTGCAAGGGAACAGCCAGGACGGGCCCGCCACCGGCGGGCGGGCGGGGGGGCGGGGCGAGGGCGGGGCGGGCTGGCAGGGCGAGCGCCTGTACAGGCTGTGCTGCTCAGCTCCGCCACGCTTGTCATCTCGAGCTCTGTGATGCGTCAGAGGTCCATTGCCTCCTCGCGCCCACCGCCCATGTAGGCTCGCTCGAGATGGCTCACAAGCCTCACAGGTGGCCACGAGGCCTCGAAGGTGGCTGTCAAGCCTCGGCTTACCCAGACACGCCTCTAGCACCCTTTGGCGTACCGCTGGTCGCCACAGTGGTCGCCTCTTTGTGGTCGCCACGATGGGGTCGTCACACATTGTGGACGCCCGACTGTGTGGACGCCATGGCGCGGCCTTGGCTTCACGCCACGGACCACCTCAGGCCCAATGCCTTGGCGGCGGCGGGTTGGGGAGCTGTCTCTCTGGGCGCCACGTTGCATACTGTCTTGCACGTGGCCCCAGTGGAGGTCTGCCCGTGTGGGCCGGCCTCTTCCTTGCCGCACCAGTACGGTTCCTGCGCTGCCTGCATTGCAATCGACATTGCGGCGGCATATGCGGCGGCATTGTGACGGAACGTCTGGGTGCGGCGGAACGTCGGCTCGAGAGGGCCCATCGCCGACGATATGATGCGCCTGCCCCACTGGCATGGGATCAGGGCGAGATGTCATCACGCGAGATTGCGCACGACTCGGACGATGGGGTTGAGCAAGCGGCCCAAAGCTGCGAGCCGACGGCCCGACGCGTGCTTTCGGCGTTTACGTTTTGATATGCTTGCTGTTCCCCTCTCCTCACGTTAAAGGATAACCTTCATAGCAGGCTATGTCCAATGCGAGGTTCTTGTTCTTGTCAATACCTACAAACTTCTGTGAATGTCTGACACTGCCGCTTCTTGTTTCTTAGCACCCCATTCGTGTCTGCGATGTTCTTGTTTCTTATCATCATCGGCGTAAAGGTACGAGACGAGCGGCGTAGAGAGGGGCAGCAACGAGGAGACGCCCCAAAGTCACGCAAGCAGAGGGCCGACAAGGGGGTGCCGAGAGGCCCGCGAGCCCTCAAAGGCACAAAGGCCTACCAGATCGGGCACCTCAGCCTACTGCGGTTTCGGCACGGGCGCGAGAGGCAAGTGTCACAACGGACCCTCGACGCGGTGCGCGGTGCGCAGGGAACCGGGGTCGAGCCGTGGAACACGGCCGAGCACGTCAAGGCCGTCCACAATCCAGCGCCCGAAGGCGGGACGACGAACTCGATGGAGAGCGAACCGCCGGAGAGCGAGACGTGCGACGACGAGGGGGACGACGAGAGAGACAAAAGCGCCTCGGCGGACGACGAGATGGCATTTATCGACGATGCGTTCTTCGAGCTTCCCGACGTGGCAACGGAGGAAGAGGCGGAGGGCGGGGGGAACCAGAGTCAGTACAGCCAGCGGAGTCAGGGGGGCGAGAGCGAGGGGAGCCAGAGCAGCCAGCCCAGGGCAGCCACAGCGCCTCGAGGAGGAGACAATCGAGCCACAATCGCCGCTCGGCGCGACAATTCATGGACCGACTGAGGCTCGAGCTGCTTCTCGGGCACAGCGGGGGTGCAACCAGGGCCCCCCCCACCGGCCAAGCCGACGACGGCGCGGGGAGCGAGTACGAAGAGATGCCCGACCGCGCAGCAGAGCCAGGACCAAGCGAGCAACCACCCGAAACGGGCCATCCGAACGATGGCAGCCAGGCAGACGACGAGTTTACAGTGATGGACGTAGACGAAGAACAGCCAGAGGACGAGACATCCCATTCACCGAGGAAGCGGGGGCGGTTTGAGAACGAGCGTAGCGACTCAGTGAGCCAGGGAGATGGGGCGAGCCAACAGAGGACAGGGGGCCGATGACGTACGGGGAGGAGCGCGCACGCAGCACTGCAGGGGACGAAAGACACGAAGGCGCCCCCCCACCGGGGTGGGTGCGGGAAAGCGACAAGCGAGGGGCAAGGCTTGGACAGCAAGCGCGCAAGAGACGAAGGGCGAGAGACGAGAGAGAGGCAAGTAGGGGAGGCGGCTTGTAACTGAGGCTCGCCTGCGGAGACAGCCGCCTCCCTGAGTGGTGCTTGTTGTTCATAACGCCACCTACTTGTACTTGTAACCACGATCGATGCGAGGACGCACGTCCACACCAAACTCGGCCATTCCAACGGCCAGACCGCTCGCTTAAGGCTGATTGGCTAGACGAGCGGTCTACCTCCGACGGGGCGGTCCGACAGCGCGTGGATCCGGCCCGCCCCGGCGGGTTACGGTTTAGCGCGCCGACAGACCGCCCTCTCCACCACCCTCGCCCAGGGATCTACAATGCTGTCTTAAGGCCCGACAGGTTCGGCACCGGGCCCCTCCTCGGTATACAAAATGCGCCTGCGGGCGGACCCTTACAGATCACAGATCACCTATGGGGCAACCTTCTGTGAATTCCCAGGGCCTCCAGGGCTCGCACCTCAACCTCTCACAGACCAGCGCACAGCGCCATCGGACGTATTTTCTTCTCAATAACAAGGCACTTTTAGGCCTAGTAAAATTCTTTTTTCGAGTGTTAGTGCCAGTGCGCGCCAGTCCCAAGAGAGAGAGAGAGAGAGAGAGAGAGAGAGAGGGGGGGGGGGGGGTTGTGTTTGATTGTCAGTCCCAAATAAACGAAGCGCGGAGCCATACGGCGCGGACGCGATCGCATCAGCGCTGCGCAAGGCAGAGGCCAGAACGCTGCGACGCGGCGGGGCGCGCTCTGCGGCGTTTCCTCAAATATTTATTGGCCCCTGCCTCTCCCGCCGCCGCCGCCGCCGCCGCCGCCACGAGGTCGGTCGCGACGCAGTGGCCAGTGCAAGCCGTAGTCTAGTGGCACCCCGAGGCGCTACGGAAGCGCGGGTCGCATGCACTGCGTGAGTCACACGCGCGGCCGTTTTGCCAGATCCTGATCCATGAGCACACAACGATGTGTACAGAGCACCTTCGGCTCAGCCCAGCAACAGCGGCCAGCCTTTCAACAAATGGCTTCACGAAGGACGGCAAAACTGGCGACGAGGTCCTGCACACAAAACCGCAAGGACGGATGGATTCGGTCACGTCGCCCGTTCCGCCTGGGAGAGTGGTAGAGTGCGCGCATCTCTCGTCTCGTCGCCAACGAGCGGCGCGTTTGTGCGCTCCACCCCCACCCCCACCCAGTCCCACATGCCCCGCAAATTATCTGAGCGAACGGCCCCAAATCACGCGACGCGCGTCCCTTTGCGCAATCGAAACGTTCTGCGGAGTGAAACGACACGCGGAGGAGATTCCTTTTGAAGACAAAGACCGAGCACAAAACGGGGGGGCACGCGCGGCGCGCCCACCTTTCCCACGCTGGGCCCTCACCTCGCGAGAGTCTGAGAGCCAACCCATGAGACGGTCAAACGGATTGGGACTCGGCGTCGAGCGCATCGTTCACTCCTCCTCGTCGGGGTCCGAGGACTCGTCCGCGACGACCGGCTCGGGCTCCTTGGCCGCCGCCTTGACCTTCTTCTTTTGCGGCTTGGCCGCCGGCTGCTTCTTCGCGCCCTTGGGAATGGTTTGGATCGTGCGCCATTTCTCGCCGCGCGCCGCCTTCTTAATCAGCGACTTGGCCTCCGCGGACTTCACGGCTTTCACCACCTGTTCGACACAACACACACAGGCGCATGTCCCCAAACCTCGGTGCTAATACAAGGGGCGACGCGTGGCGACGCGCCTTCTTTGCCGTTTTCGGGTTCATCTCGCCAAAGTCCTCGGGGTACTTGTCACCCAGCTGCTTCTTGATGTAGGGGAGGCTGATGCCGGCGGCCTCGAGGGACTCGTCGACGATCTCCTGCGGGCGCGGGGCCGGGGGGGGGGGGGGGGGACGGAATGGGTGCGGGTGGGGGGGCCATCTCGCGAGGGGGGGCTCTCATAGGGGGGGGGCGGGGGAAAACGGGTGATGGGTGCGGCGGGGCTCATCTATGGCAAAGGATCAAAGGGGGATCGCGGTGGCGGGGACGGGGGAGCGGGGGCGAGGGAAGCGGCGGTGAGGGCAGCAAGGGGCTTGGCCGGCGATGAAATCGGGGGTCGGGCGTCGATGGCGGCGGTCAAGAAGCGAGGCGAGGCGGCGGCGAGCGGTGGCGACGTGCTATCCAGGTGCAGCGGAGGAGGATCGGGGGCCGGGCGCGCACGATGATCATGGTCTCGGTCGTGGTAGGCGCCATTTTGCTGTATCTACGAAACGGGAGGAACGCAGACGACCGTGCAGGGTGGTGTGATTGCTGTAGTGTTCGTTTGCAAGCGCCGGCGATGAGCAGCCGCGGCGGGGAGGGCGGCTCGGGTTTGGGTCCATGGGAGACGAGGCGTGCGGCGGCGGTGTGTGTGTGTGTGTGTGTGTGCGGAGGAGGCTGCGGGCGCGGGTGGAGGGTGGGAGGAGGCGTTTGCGGCGAGGCCCCACCTAAAAGCAATGCCGTTCTCTATCAAGAAAAAATATTCGCGCACACAGCGCGTGTGAGTAGCGTGCCCACTGCAGCGCACAGGTGTTCGCACAGTGGCCTGCTTCTCCCACAGCACAACAATGAAGACGGCGGGCCGAGCTGCGAGAGAGCGTCGACTCCGGGCCGCTCTTTCAGGAAACGATGGTTAGAGAGCGCGCGTTCGCTACAATACTGGCTCGCGGCTGGCTCGCGGCGCAAGCCTCCGTCATGCCTCCAGCCCTCCCGCGTCCAGGTTTGCCGCGCTGTGAATGCGAGGTTCTTGTTTCTTATCACCCTACTGTGAAGAGGGGATCAACATTCAACAAACAGGAATCGAGGGTGACCGCATGTCTGCATCAGACGTGTCATCCGTCCCGATCGTGACCAACCAAAGCCACCCCCTCTTCGTAGACCCCATTCTGAGGGGTCCTGATTCCAAAGCCGCTCCCAGCCGCACCCGCCAAGCAAGCACCTGCCGCCTCCACCTCCGCCTTCAATCAATCTATCTCACTCAATGTCCCACCCCCCTGCGCGCGGGCCTTCTAGGCCCGCGGGTAGTCTCCCCCCATCCCCAGGGCCTCCAGGGCTCGCACCTCAACCTCTCATAGACCAGCGCAAAGCGCCATAGGACGTATTTTCTTCTCAATAACAAGGTCTGTGAATAACAAGGCTGTGAACTTGCGCCGAGCGCCCGCCGCGGAGTGTCAGCGTGCGAGCACGCTCCGAGCACGATATGCGCGCCGTTGCCACGGGCGGCCGCGCGGTGGTGAAGCAGGAGGGCAAGCGCTACAGCCCCTTGGAGTCTCGAGTGGCCGCTGCAGTGGCTGCCGGTCACCGCAGTCCAGAGCACGCCAGCACCTTCGCAGCTGCTGTTGAGGTGGTGCCCTACTGCCGCGCATTCAAGTGCTTGCTGGTGTGCCTCCTCTGTGTGCTATGTCTGCTCCTTCCGTACCGCATTGCGGTGGAGCTGCTCCGCGTAGTCGACAATGGAATGCAGCCGGAACCCCAGACGCCGCTCCGAGCATACGTCGAGGAGGTGTATGGGATCGGGGCTGACGTTGATATGTGCACCAAGGAGCTCGTGTACTCGACGTCCTCACTGCAGGATGAGGCCGCCCGGGCCCACGTCCATGAGCTCTTTCCCGACTCGGAGGAATGCTTTGCCTTTGGGGCTGAGGGTGACGTCTGCTGCAGCAAGATTGCGAGCGGCAACGTGAGCCGCGCGCGAGGCACCACACGGTGGGCCTCGAACGAGGGAAGCTTGCTGTACAACCCGCGCAGATGCGACGACGGAAGCACTCACCGGAGTAAGAAGATTCGAGACGGAGATTGGGTGGAGGTGACGCGTTGGGGCCGCTCCTGCCGACGGCTCCGCTGGCACTCTTGCGAGGGATTGACGGCCGTGAGGCAATTTTACCGTCATGACGAGACTCCGATTCCGTACGGATGCTGGTTCTTCGTCGCCAGCGGCACGGGCGTCTTCGTCAACGTCGGCCGCGCCTTGCGCTTCGACAGCCGCAGCACGGCTTCCGAGTTCTTTGGCAGCATTTACGGCCTGCAACGGAGCGCCGCGTCCGCCCTCCCTGAGTACAGGACTGAACACTGAGCTTTGAGCCATAGGTGACGCGCATTGGTGCGCCGATGCGGTCAATCGGGGATACGACTCTATTCTCTTCAGGGCTGAGACGTCTCACTACGTGGTGCACGAGTCGCGCCGAGATCGCGACCTGACCGAGCTCGTGGTCTGCACCGGGGCTTGTGCGTCAGAGGAGCTGTGTGGCGTCTGCCCTCCCTTGGAGCTGCGGACGGGCGCAGAGGCGAGCGAGCGGTGCCAGTGTGACGAGACGGGGGGGATGCTCAACTGTGGCGCCGGGCGTGCCTCTGCTCCGGCGTGCGAAGAGTCTGACAGCTTAAGTCAGACTTCGCTGGTGGCTGCATTAGCACCCACACCGCTTCCCGCATCACCTCCCTCACCGCACCCGCCACCGCGATGCTACGTGCGGTTCGACCGCAGCATGTTTGGCCGCGCGGGCATCGGCGACATCACGGGCAAGCTCGCAACTTGTGCCGCGTTTGCGTCGATGTGGGGTTGCGTTGCTGCCGTCCCTCCGCCACGGGAGACTCTGAGCGAGTCGCACAATGACGGCCGCCGCGTGGATGCATCCCTGTGGTGGGACACTTACTGGACGATCGACCCCACGACGCTGACAAGGTCAGCGCCAACCGACGGGCGCGTGCAGCGGCTGTCAGACCAAGTCCCCAACGGCGCCTACATGCGACAGTGGCTGCTGCAACGCGATGGGGAGGTCCCGGTGTTGGAGCTGAGCTTCCCGAGCCGGGACTTTTGGTCGGACCTGCATGCGGAGTTTGCCTCGCGCACGGCTGCTTCACCGACCGCACCGCACGCGCGCTTGATACCAGCCTTCACTTGGGAGCTGTCCGCGCTCGCCCTTCGGGTTGGTGGGGACGTTATCGCTGATCTCTTCGGTCGCTACGCGTCCTGCGCTGATGACCAAAGCTGCCCCAACGCGTGCATGCATTTGAGAATGGGGGACATGATCACTGAAGGGCGTTACCCTGCTGGTTGCACAGACGTGGCGGCAGTCGCACGGAACGCCGCCAGCCTCCAGCGCTCGACCAACTCGAGTCGCATCTTCGTAATGACAGACGAGAGGCGGCCTGCATACTTGAGCAGTCTTCGATCGGCACTCAGCCAGATCTACGACACGGTGCGGTTTGAGGTCGACTTTGATTGGGAAGGACGGGACTTACCCAACGACAATTACTTTCGGATGCATGCTCTCCGTGCAGCATGCAATTCGTTCAGTGCGCTGCGCGCGAATCTCGAGTACCACCCGAAAAACCTCTGCAACGCTGGTGGTAGGCAGCTGGTGGACCGCACCAGCACTGGTAGAGACTGGCTGCCCTGGAGAGGCAGGGCACTCGAATGCGTGCGGTGTTCGTGAGGAAGGGCGTTCTTTTTTCTTTTTTCTGCACTCCAAGGTCTCAGAGGTTATTCCCACTTGCAGTCTAAGCAGTCTGTGAAGTTTTCAGACTGGGTCAGACTGCATCAGACTGCTTCAGACTGCTTCAGACTGCCTAGACTGTGAATAGACTGCTTAGACTGCAGGTGGGAATAACCTCTCAACAACTTTGCGAGCGCTTTTCGATTTCAGTGTCCGCCCGGCCGGCGTAACCGTCGCTCGTCGGCTCGGCAAGCCACACGCTTTTGTTGAAGCATGCGGCTAACCTACCTCGTGCTGCCACTCGTCGCCGCCTCCAGCCCCGGCTGCTTGAACACGTGCAGCTGGCCGCCGTCGCCGTCACCACCGACAGGCGAGGCGGCGTGCGGGTTCGACCAGCCCTTCACGGACACGAAAACCAGCCTCTGCCCGGGTGGCAAGTGTTCCTGGTGCGGAGATGCTGGGGGGCGCAGCGGGCCAAGCACGCCGGGACGGCGAAGACGGTGCGAGACCAAATACGTGCGCACGCAAACCTATGTGGCAGAGTGCGTGCTGGCCCAGCAGGCGGAGAACGATTACAAGTGCAAGATGAAATGGCCGCCGATCTATGCCTGCCCGCAAGCTCGGGCGGAAATTTGCACCGGCCAGTCCAGTGATCGCTGCGTGATGGTATCATTCAGGGCGGCTATCAGCACACCTTCTTGTGAGCAAGAGTTTCGACGCAGTGTGTGCAATCGACTCGCCGCCCGAGCCCAGGCGATCAACTGCGACGCCAAGTGCTCGACGCCAATTCGACGCCACCGGCGGCTTGAGGGGCGGCTTCAGGGCAGCTCCTTTAACAGCACCCTCGTCACAGTCTACCTCGAGGGAGCGTCGGTCAGTGCGATCGAGGCAATAGAGGCGAAGATAATCGACGTGCTGTCGAGCGCTGAGGCCGCCACCACCTTCCTTGACGTGCAGGTCACGAGCCTCCCAGAGTTGACACCGCCCTTCCGCCGCAGCCAACCGGCGCCGATTGCCGTGATTGTTGGCTCCTGCGCCGGGGCTGCTTTCGCAGTCGCGCTGGTGGTGGTGGCGACGCTGCGGAAGCCTCGCTCTCGCCCGGCACTGCGCAAGGCCGCGCTGAACCAGCCAGGGGCAGGGCCGTCAGGCGGTGATTAGCCGTCCCCTCCTGAGCCTCGTTACTGTGCAGAGCCTTGCTGTGACTGTTGCGTGGGGGATCTGTATGCCAACTCGCACTCTGTCTGGCTTGGTCTCACAATGTCTCCCCTGGAGGCTGGATGGAGCCTCCTGTGTGCAGGTCTAGCTCGATCGACCTGCCAACCACGAGAACTGGGCCAGTGTGGTCGCACCGAGCTGCCGCCTTGTTCTTTGTACTTTACACGCCCACACGTGTGTGGTGTGCGTGTGGTCGAGGTGTGCGTTCCGACACGCTGCGCGTTGCGCGGGTTGCGGCACGCGACCTACAGCGTGCAGGCTGTGCACAGTGCAGCGCGTGCAGCTGCAGGACCAGGACGCAGGAGGCCTGGAACGAGCACATGCGCGCGCGCCGCGCGCTCGCCTCGGCGCTCGGGCTCGCTCTCTCTATACTCTGTTCTCTGACTTCACTTCACACTTGTGTCGTGACTCGTGTGTCTGTGTGTGCATGTTCCATGTTCATTTGCAAGCTTCCACCTTCCTGTTCCTCATCCTCTTGTGTCTTGAACCTTGAAGCTTGATCAACTTTTCAGATCTCTTTCACTTGCCCCTTAACACTGCTTAGACCCGCACACCTGTGCGTGCAACGCGGACCATCCCCCCCGTTGAAATGAATCTCCTCGTAACCATTTTAGCTTCGCAGTGCTTCCCCTCTCAGAG